>NC_053493.1:394766425-394930563 GCF_905171775.1 Rana temporaria | reverse complement strand
ATTACACTTTCTGGGTAATCTTAAAATCTGGACTGAGCCACTTGGAAAATCCCTCTCCGTTACTGGCGGTACTGCGACGCATAATGGAACCTGCGCGGCACTTTTGTCGAGAGAAGCAAATCTTTATGGCTCCAAACTACTAATCACATTAATTCTTTTGTTCCTGCAAGTCGGGTAAATGGGAAGAGTTGTTTTTCACTCGGCTTTTATTGTAATCATTTTTCATGTTTACGGCGTACTGTCGAGATGTTGACAAACTGAGAAGTTGTGATGAATTATTTAAGAAGACTTGTCTCTCGGTAGTTTATGATCCTGTAGTGTTTATGATTCTGATGTACAGTACACTAGAATCTTGTCAACTTCTCTAAATACTTTAAAAGCTGAGAGTGGTATGGCTGGGGTGACAGTACGTTTCAGTTAGCGGGATGGCGTCATTATTAACATTGACATGTCTTGAAACCCTGTACACACGATCGGATATCTGATGGAATCTAATCCGATGGATTTTTGCGTCAGATATCCGTCTAAAGACAGGTATTTGCACCCACTTCTGGCCACACAGTCTCGGGCAGACTGCGGGCATGAGGTCACCCCCCCCCCCCCCCCCCCCCGTTGTGTTCTGGGAACACTCAGCTCCCAGTACACAGCGGGAGCCAATCGGCAGGTGTAGCGACACTAGGAAGCATGGGGAGAGGTTTGGTTACACTTACCTCTCCCCGCTCTTCCTCTCTGTGACGCGTGCGTGGGACACAGGCGGCGATCGGGTCCACTGTTCCCGCGAGGACGGTCAATGAGAAGAGGACCGGGTCGCGAGCACGCCACCGGCCAGCCGTGCCATTTTGTCGACGTATTGCGGCGGTTCTCAAGTGGTTAATAAATAAAATTATTACTAGTCATATAACATTAGCATACTACTATAGCTTGCGGGCAGAGCGGCGTCGTACAGTTTAGCTGCTTCGTTGAATCTTCTTAGAACATTTGACAGACACCATAAGCCTTCAATTGACAGATTCGACCATAACCACTTAAGACCCGGACCTTTATGCAGGTAAAGGACCTGACCAGTTTTTGCGATTTGGCACTGCGTCGCTTTAACTGACAATTGCGCGGTCGTGCGATGTGGCTCCCAAACAAAATTGGCGTCCTTTTTTTCCCAGAAAAAAATAGCTTTCTTTTGGTGGTATTTGATCACGTCTGCGGTTTTTATTTTTTGCGCTATAAACAAAAATAGAGCGACAATTTAGAAAAAATTCAATATTTTTTACTTTTTGCTATAATAAATATCCCCCAAAAAGATATAAAAAAACATTTTTTTCCCTCAGTTTAGGCCGATATGTATTCTTCTACCTATTTTTGGTAAAAAATCGCAATAAGCGTTAATTGATTGGTTTGCGCAAAATTTATAGCGTTAGCTTTATTGCATTTTTATAATTTTTTTTTTTTTTATTACTAATGGCGGCGATCAGCGATTTTTTTCAGGACTGCAACACTATGGCGGACACATCGGACAATTTTGACAAATTTTTGGGACCATTGTTATTTTCACAGCAAAAAATGCTATAAAAATGCATTGTTTACTGTGAAAATTACAGTGCAGTACACTAGAGTCTTGTCAACTTCTCTAAATACTTTAAAAGCTGAGAGTGGTATGGCTGGGGTGACAGTACGTTTCAGTTAGCGGGATGGCGTCATTATTAACATTGACATGTCCTGAAACGCTGTACACACGATCGGATATCTGATGGAATCTAATCCGATGGATTATTTCGTCGGATATCCGATGAAGCTAACTTTCATCAGTCTTGCCTACACACCATCAGTCAAAAATCCGTCCGTGCCAAAACGCGGTGACGCAAAACGACGTGCTGATAAAAATGAAGTTCAATGCTTCTGAGCATGCGTCGACTTGATTCTGAGCATGCACGGATCTTTCTATCGTTTTTTTATCCATAGGAAAAATGTAAAACATGTTCTATTTTTTTCACCGATGGAAAAAAGACCGATGGGGCCCACACACGATCGGTTTGTCCATTAGTACAGTGACAGAGCATATTTTTAGCACTGATCACTGTATTAGTGTAACTGGTCCCCAAAAAGTGTCAAAACACTGATCACCTGACTTCACCCAAATATTGAGGTTTTCCCAGCAGGCTAAAGGGCCAAGAAAATGTCTGCCCATTGGCTGAGACACCCCATATAGTCCTAATCTGTCCTTGCATCACCCTTGTCTTATCTAATGCCACCAGGTACCCGGCCATCTAGTGACAGAAAAAGGAAGTGCAGCAATTCCGGGCTTAGGGTGAGATCAATTTCTCCCTAACAATTTGCCATGGCAACTATAACTGGCAGGTAAATTTACTAGACACCCTGCCTAACCATCAGGGTGCTATATCCATAATTAATTTCGGAGTATCCCACTCAATCCCCTAAAAGCACAAAAAAAATAATAATGATATATTAGTGTGAATGTCAGTGGGAAGAATGCTCTTATCCATCCTGCTATACCCTCAGGGAGGCCCCAAATGTATTCTGCAGCAGAACAACGATACCAAACATGCAGCCAATGTCATTAAGAACTATCTTAAGCAATAAAGACGAAAAAGGAGTCCTGGAAGTGATGGCTTGGCCCCCACAGAGCCCTGATCTCACATCATGGAGTCTGTCTGGGATTACATGAAGAGACAGAAGGATTTGAGGCAGCCGACATCCACAGAAGATCTGTGGTTAGTTCTTCAAGATGTTTGGAACAATCTACCTGCCGAGTTCCTTCAAAAGCTGTGTGCAAGTGTACCTAGAAGAATTTATGCTGTTTTGAAGCCAAAGACACCAAATATTGAATTAATTTTTTTTTTTTTTCTGTTCGCTCACTTTGCATTTTGTAAATAATAATGATAATAAATAATAATGATAAAAATAAACAAAATATATTTTTTTGAAAGCATTCCTACTTTAGCATTTCTTCATACCTGATTAAAACTTTTGCACAGTACTGTACTTCTATGAAATAGTCTCCTGTTCTCTTTGTATTGCTTCCTTTGTGTGAAATACCTTTCCTATTAATATTGAAATTGGTATGAGTTTTGCGCCACAAAAAATATAAAAGTTATCACAATAACAAAATATGTGAATAATTAAATTACAATTATGTAAAAAAAAAAATATTAACATAAATTGGAAGCAGCCTCCCTAGAATCAGTGGCCTGAACAGTAGTATGAAATTGGTAGGGTAGGGGGCGCTACGTGCAAATATTAAATAAGTTATACCCTAATAACAAATTAATATAAATATAAAAATACAAAAAAGTCCATGCGTAATAAAGTGCAAATGTGCAAATAAAGTCCCAGGATATTGCATTCAATAAATTCCAAATAAAATGTATTTGCACATTTGCACTTTATTACGCATGGACTTTTTTGTATTTTTATATTTATATTAATTTGTTATTAGGGTATAACCTATTTAATATTTGCATGTAGCGCCCCCTACCCTACCAATTTCCTATTAATAGCTGACCACACTAAGCATGAGATTACAGCCAAGTTCGTTTTCTGGCAGTGCTGTCAGCTCAGTCTGTTCTCCTCCAATGATCAGACTTTTCCTGACAGGCTCCCTCTTGCCCAGCCATTCACTAGGAAGACCAGTGTGCTGCTGCTTATCCTCCCTTACCTCTCTGAGCTCCTTAGGCAGCTTAGGAAATAGGGAATGTGATCACTTTTAAAAAGGGGGTGGGGGAGTAATTTGTTATGCTTTTTATATATATATATATACACACATATTGTGTCTTTTATTTCTATTTTAAACTGGATGGGTTGTTTTACAAGGTGAGGGTTCACGTATACTTTAGATGTTGTTTTGATTACTTTGTTAACGTCTTCCGGAGCAGCAGCTGAAGTTTTACTGTGGCAGGTTGGCTCCCTGGGCAAAGCGACGTTACCTTGCGTCGCTTTCGCCTTTTGGCCACTAGGGGGCGCGGGCGTGATGACTGCCAGGCACACGCGATCGCTCGTGACAGAGCGAGAACCGGGATCTGTGTGTGTAAACACACAGATCCTGGTTCTCTCAGGAGAGAGAGGAGAGGAGACTGAGACTGATCGTGTGTCCATACTAAGTATGAACACCGATCTGTCATCTCTCCTAGTCAGTCCCCTCCCCCCACAGTTAGAACACACATGAGGGAACACATTTAACCCCTCGATCGCCCTCTGGTGTTAACCCCTTCACTGCCAGTGACATTTATACAGTAATCAGTGCATTTTTATAGCACTGATCGCTGTATAATTGTCAATGGTCTCAAAAATGTGTCAAAAGTGTCCGATCTGTCCGCCGCAATATCGCAGTCCCGATAACAATTGTTGATCACCGCCATTAATAGTAAAAAATAATAATAATAAAAATGCCATAAATCTATCCCCTATTTTGTAGACGCTTAAACTTTTGCGCAAACCAATCAATATACGCTTAATGCGTTTTTTTTCCCCAAATATATGTAGAAGAATACATATTGGTCTAAACTGAGGAAAAGTGACAGTTTTTTTTTTAAATTTGGGATATTTATTATAGCAAAAAGTAAAAGGTTCTGGGCTAGATTCAGTAAGAAGATACGACGGTGTATCTCCAGATACGCCGTCGTATCTCTGATTTGTGGCGTCGTATCTATGCGCCTGATTCTTAGAATCAGTTACGCATTGATTTGACTTAGATACGACTGGCGTAAGTCTCTTACGCCGTCGTATCTTAGTTGCAACTTCACGCTGGCCGCTAGGTGGCGCTTCCGTCGATTTACGCAAGGAATATGCTAATTAGGTAGATACGCCGATTCACAAACGTACATACGCCCGGCGCTATTTTGTTACGTCGTTTACGTTAGGCTTTTTCGGCGTAAGGTTGCCCCTGCTATTATGAGGCGTACGCAATATTAAGTATAGACGTCGTTCCCGCGTCTAATTTTGAAATTTTTACGTCGTTTGCGTAAGTCGTTCGCGAATAGGGCTGGACGTAATTTACGTTCACGTCGAAACCAATACGTCCTTGCGGCGTACTTTGGAGCAATGCACACTGGGATATGTACACGGACGGCGCATGCGCCGTTCGTAAAAAACGTCAATCACGTCGGGTCACCACCCATTTACATAAAACACGCCCCCCTCATCCTCATTTGAATTAGGCGCGCTTACGCCGGCCCCATTTACGCTACGCCGCCGTAACTTAGGAGGCAAGTGCTTTGTGAATACAGCACTTGCCTCACTTACTTACGGCGGCGAAGCGTAAATACGATACGCTACGCCGCCGTAACAATGCGCGAAGCTACCTGAATCTAGCCCTCTGTGTTTTTTTTCAAAATTGTTGCTCTTCTTTTGTTTATAGCACAACAAATAAAAACCGCAGACGTGATCAAATACCACCCCAATTTTGTTTGGGTACAGCATCGCACAACCGCGCAATTGTCAGTTAAGGGGACGCCGCAGTGCTGTATCGAAAAAAATGGCCCGGTCATTGAGCAGCCAAATCTTCCGGGGCTGAAATAATTATTTGCAGACAAATAATTCTATTTGCTGCACTAGAATTATTATTTTTGGAATATCATATATAAAAGATATATATAATTTATCGCGCTCGTTCTTCAGGATATTGTAAAGACAGTTTGTACCTTATGCAGTTCTATATACAGACCTGAGACGTGTTTTTGGTTCCAGGCATTTTGTCTGCAATAAATTCTTACAATATAAAAATAGTAAAGTTTGCTGAACTCCTAAAACGGCTTCTTGTAACTCCGCAGAGCTTCCACTGCTGAACATAAAACTGGTTTTAACCAATTTAAACCATTAACCTTACATTTTGACTTTTATTTTGTGTGCTTCTGTGTACATGAATATTTGATATTCTTTTGCTTTTATGGCTTACATTCGGAGTGTGCTATAAAATAGGATTTCAGTGCTTTAAAGTGAACCAGTCAGCAATGCAGTATGGGACACAGTGGCAGGTGGTGCTCAAAATTTTTGGGGGGGTGCAAACAAGCGGAAAAAAAAACCACATCAATTGTTGCCCCACTGTGCCCATCAATTGCCGCCACTGTGCCTATTAAACGCAGCCACTGTGCCCGTCAAACGCAGCCACTGTGCCATAAAATTGTCGCCACTGTGCCATCAAACGCAGCCACTGTGCCCAGCCATCAAACGCAGTCACTGTGCCATCAATTGTCGCCACTGTGCCCATTTATTGTCGCCACTGTGCCATGCCATTGTCGCCACTGTGCCCATCAATTGTCGTCACTGTGCCATGCCAAACGCAGCCACTGTGCCATCAATTGTCGCCACTGTGCAATGCCAAACTCAGCCACTGTGCCATGCCATTGTCGCCACTGTGCCTATCAATTGTCGCCACTGTTCCTTGCCAAGCACAGCCACTGTGCCATACCATTGTCACAACTGTGCCCATTAATTGTAGCCACTGTGCCATGCCAAACTCAGCCACTGTGCCATGCCATTGTCACCACTGTGCCCATCAATTGCCGCCAGTTTGCCCCTAAAATGCCGTCAGATTGCCCCAAAATACCGCCAGATTGCCCCCCTGCTCAGCACTTACCTTTCTCGGTCAGCCATCCTCCACCACGATCCCTCGATGTCTTCATCCGCCCTCGATGTCGCTTCAGCCAATCAGGTTACCGGTAACCAGATCCAGTAAACCTGATTGGCTGAGATGCGTGTCAGTGTTAACCAGGGAACGCACACCCCTGGCGTCCCCTGGTTAACTGTTTGGAAGCCAATTACAGCCCATAGGCTGTAAGCGGAAAACCTATGAGAGCCGCTGGCTCTGATAGACACTACCACAGCCAACCAGCTGCCATTATTCAGATGGCCGGCGCTCGTCAGGGGGCCGGCCATCTGAATAGTGGGCGGCAGCGGCGCCGGCGACAATACATAAATTCATGCAATGCATGAATCTATGTATTGTTTTCAGTGGCGGTGCAGGAGTGAGAGGGAGCGGCGCTCCTGCACCCTCTATGGACGCACCGCCACTGATGGGACATGATATCACTGGATTTATTTTTGAAGGTGTAAGCTCTGGGACAAATGTATCTTTCCTGCAGGTCACTGCACTGGAGCAAGCATGTAGCCAGTGAAATCAGCATGTGTTCTAGGTCAGCAGCTCAGTAAATAGTAAAAAATGGATGAAAATGACAGTCCTGGAGCATCCCCTATAAAAACATGGCAGTTCTCATAGTTCTATATGATCGTTTTCATCGGACATGTCCGCTCGGAAATTTTGGTCTGATAGTTGTACACACCATCAAACCAAAATCCCCGCGGACAGAGAACGCAGTGACGTAGACGACACCGACGTTCTCTATCGCGCGAGTTCAATGCTTCCACGCATGCGTCAAATCAATTCGAGGCATGCGCGGGATTTCGGTCCGCTGGTTAGACGTACTAACCAGCGGACATGTCCGACGGACAGCTTTCCAGCGGACATGTTTCTTAGCATGCTAAGAAACATTTGTCCGCTGGAAACCTGTCCGCTAGGCCGGAAAATTGTCCGGTCGGCCGTACACACGACCGAACATGTCCGCGGAAACTGGTCGTCTACGTCACCGCGTTCTCTGTCCGTGGGGATTTTGGTTTGATGGTGTGTACAACCATCAGACCAAAATCTCCGAGCAGACATGTCCGATGAAAACGGTCCACGGACCGTTTTCATCGGACAGGTTCGCTCGTCTGTACAAGGCCTAATAGGGATGAGCCGAACACCCCCGGTTCGGTTTGCAGCAGAACATGCAAACAGACAAAAAAATTTGTGCGAACACCGTTAAAGTCTATAAGACACAAACATGAAAAATCAAAAGTGTTCCTTTTAAAGGCTTATATGCAAGTTATTGCCTTAAAGCGGATGTGCCATGGGAAAAAAATATTAAAAGCCAGCAGCTACAAATACTGCAGCTGCTGACTTTTAATATTAGGACACTTACCTGTCCTGGAGTCCAGCGCCGATCGCAGCAGAGGACGAGCGATCGCTCGTCTCTCTGCTGCTCCCCCCGCCATCCACGCTGAGGGAACCAGGAAGTGAAGCGCTGCAGCTTCACTGCCCGGTTCCCTACGGCACATGCGCGAGTTGCGCCGCGCCCGCCGATTGGCTCCCGCTGTGTGCTGGGAGCCGAGTGTTCCCAGCACACAACGGGGGGGCGACAGGATGTGACGGAATGCCCGTCTTTTGCCTGTGGATGCCGGGCCGGAAGTGGGTGCAAATACCTGTCTTTAGACAGGTATCTGCACCCCCCTCCCCCCTGAAAGGTGTCAAATGTGACACCGGAGGGGGGAGGGTTCCGATCAGCGGGACTCCACTTTAGGGTGGAGAACCGCTTTAAAACGTGTTTGGCGACCCGAGTCCTGCCCCAGGGGATATGTATCAATGCAACAAAAAAGTTTTAAAATGGCTGTTTTTTCAGGGGCAGTGATTTTAATAATGCTTAAAGTGAAAAAAATTATGAAATATTCCTTTAAATATTGTGCCTGGGGTCCCCTTAGTTTGCCTGTACAGTAGCGCATCATTCCCACTGTTTATAACAGTACTGCAGCAAAATTACATGTTGATGGGGACAAGGGCCTTATCCTCACAAACCCTTGCCTGGTGGTTGTAGGGGTCTGCGGGTGGGCGGCTTATCGAAATCTGGAAGCCCCCTTTAAAAAGAGGGCCCCCAGGTCCCTGCCCCCCCAATGTGAATAGGTATGGGGTACAATGTACCCCTACCTTTTTCACCAAAGAAATGTCAAAAAAGTTACAGCCAATCAATATACGCTAATTGCGATTTTTATTACCAAAAATATGTATAAGAATACATATCGGCCTAAACTAAGGAAAACATTTTTTTATTTTATTTTAATTGGGATATTTATTATAGCAAAAAGTACAAAATATTGTGTTTTTTTTTTTAAATTGTCGCTGTTTTTTTGTTTATAGAGCAAAAAATAAAAACTGCAGAGATGATCAAATACCACCAAAAGAAAGCTCTATTTGTGGGAAAAAAAGGATGCAAATTTAGTTTGGGTACAGCGTCGCACGACCGCACAATTGTCAGTTAAAACGACAAAGTGCCGTATCGCCTGGTCATTGAGCAGCCAAATCTTCCGGGGCTGAAGTGGTTAAAGTGGATGTAAACCCGAAATGTTTATTTATTTTTTGCTGTCGCAATGTAGAGACTAAGATTTCCTATCATCTGTGCCCAGTCCTGCCACACAGAGTTAATCCAGCTCTGAGCAATCCTCTTTTATTGTTCAGTGAAATAAAACGGACTTACAGAGAAAATCCTTAGGCCGCGTACACACGATCAGTCCATCTGATGAGAACAATCCGAAGGACCGTTCTCATCGGTTAACCGATGAATCTGACTGATGGTCTGATGGTCTGATGTGCCTACACAACTAACTGCACAGTGGAGGTAAGTATGACATGTTTGTTATTTAAAAAAAAAAAAAGTGAACAACCTTTATTGTCACTTTAAGTCTATAAAGGGTGCTCATACAGCAGGGTTGCCAACCATCAGTAAATTTAAATTTACTGACAGTTTGTAAAAAAAAAATTAGATTTTTACAACCGTCTGTAAATATCAGGGGCTGATAATTTGTCATGCCGTGTTGACTTTTTAAGTGTGAACCAGGCAAATTACTTGTTATGGGTATTGTCAGTGTTTCCATATTGTATTTATACTGTTTAAATATTGATGGTCTTCGTTTTTAATAGGAGTTCAGTCAGTTAATTTGTAATGTTTTGTCAGTAAAAAAAATGCCACGGAAGGTTGGCAACACTGTTATACAGTCGGGTTGTTTAGAACCTTAAAGGCAGGGGCGTCGTTAGGCCCGGGCTTGGAGGGCTGGAGCCCCGAATGGGCCCTCGAAAAGCCCCGAATCTATTTATCTGTGATTTGTACTGATGGCCGAGTGCGGCCGAGTGCGGCTGGGGCAAAGTTTGGCCGAGTTTGGCCGAGTGCGGCTGGGGCAGAGTTTGGCCGAGTGCGGCCGAGTGCGGCTGGGGCCGAGTTCGGCCGAGTGCGGCTGTGGCCGAGTGCGGCTGGGGTCCCCTTTTACCTCCGGGTGAGGGTTTGTGTAGCCTGCAATTCTGGCCTGGTGGGCCGCGCTGGCGGGGTCCATGGATGCGCGCTCCCTGAAGGTAGATGCCGTACCTGGAACCGGGACCCCGCAAAACTTGTCCAGCACATGACACCTGTCACATATATACCCCTCCCCAGCATGCCTTGCGAGGGAGAAACTTCTCTGATTGGCTGCTGGGGAAAGTTGCTCTGCCAGAACCCCTCTGGTGCCAACTGCTGGCCAGGGGTGGTATTGCATCCCTGGAACACAGACTGACCCAGTGGACGTTTCTGGAATGACAGAAGTCCCAATTTAGCAAATTGTGAATGGGAGCAAAATAACTCTCCCATTCCCTACTAACTTTAGCGTAGTGCCCATACTGAAAGTAAGGGGGCGCTACATAAGTATAACATGTTTGTTATTTTTTTTTTCTCTCTTTAGTGATCCTTTAAGATTTTTTGATGCCATTGTGTTGTTGCATTTATTAAGTCTTCTCAAATTTTTGTTTTCTATGTATTGGTCTGTTGTGGGCCTTGTGTAATGTCCACTGTTTGTCTGGCTTTTCTCTTCAATTTTTCCACTGTTTGTTAGTCTTTTCTTTTTTCAATTTGCAAAATATACTTTGATTGTTGCAATGTGTACTTTATGAGCCTCCTAGCATCCATCGTGGCGTAGCCCATAGCTAAGCACTATGTGAATTCTGTGTGCCTTGAAACTTGATGAGTCACACAATTCATCTAAAACGTTCCATCTTTACAACAAATAAATGACCCGCGGCCATGAAATGTACTGGACGGCTCCAAGAACTATTTATCAAAGTCCAAGCAGATTTGAAGGCGCATAATAAATCAGAGCATCTGTAAAGATGAAAGCTTTCCTGGACTGGGTGGATTTTTGTTTTCGAGTCTTCGAAGAGGTCGCTGACAGTTTTCCAAATGTTTTTTGCTGTACTGGCGTTGCGGCGGTAATGAGTTTTGCTGCGGATGCCGCGTGTACTACAAACAAGCTCGTTATATTATACAAACAATTTAATTCAAAAAAAGCGCTGCGTGAACGGTGACGGCGAGCAGAGTGGAGAAATAGAAATTGAAACGAATCCGACTGCAGAGATACCTCTTTGATAAAGCTGTGGCAGCACAAAACGCATCAGTATCATCTGTATGAATGTGATAGGAGTTGACAGAGATAATAAACAGAGACAAAACAACAATAAACAAGGAATAAAAGGAGTTCAAACATGTATGACTCCTTCATTTTTCTGTTTTGAATGCTGTGATAGTTTGTCTGACAATTACTCTGTAATGCAACCAGGGCCGTCTTAATAGCATCAAGGGCCCTTGGGCAAAGTAATGCTCTGGGGCCCCTACAACGATGACAGTGCAGGTAAACAGACATCAAGTAGGTAGGAGGCAGACGGCCTCCCCTGTGTATCTATCACTCTCAGTGCCACCATGGGGCCCCCAATTTCGGGGCAGCGTGGGCTCGAGTCCCAGCTGCTTTGAGGAAAGTGCAGGGGCCCCCCATGCAGCTGGGGCCCCTGGGCAGTGCCCAGGTGTGCCCTCTTATTAAGACAGCCCTGTATGCAACACTGTATCCAAATGAATAATATCAATAAGATGAAGTGTCTTTGTGACTTCAAATAACAAGAAGACCTGTGATGCCACAACTCCAATGCTGCACTCCAAGCATAGCATAGTGCTTCACCTATGTGTAAGGCTGTACCCTCACCTTCAGCTGTTGCGGAACTACAAGTCCCATCATGCCTCTGCCTGTGGAAGTCATGCTTGTTACTGTGAGCCTTGCAATGCCTCATGGGATTTGTAGTTCTGCAACAGCTGGAGGGTCACCAGTTTGAGACCCCTGACCTACAGACATACACTATATTATCAAAAGTATTGGGACGCCTGCCTTTACACACCCATGAACTTTAATAGCATCCCAGTCTGAGGCCTCGCACACACGCATGGTTTTCTTGGCAAGAACACTGCTGGCAGAGCTTTTTGCAGAGAAAAACGTGCGTGTGTATGGTTTTTCGTTGAGAAAACTGCCTGGAATCTCGACGAAAAAAATAGAGAACCTGCTCTCTATTTTCTCGTCGGGATACTCGCCGAGAAACCCGAGCGTGTGTATACTTACCTGCCTCCATGGAAACCCACGCATGCTTGATGAGACTTCGGCACATGCGCGATAGCTTCCAAGGCATAGTGTAGGGTGTAGCAAGATGGTGGCGACGGCATCGAATGTGACGAACGCATGCTCGTCGTAGTCGATGATGTCACCACGTTCTTGCCATTCAAAAGAACAATGTTTCTTTTGAATGGTGTGTGTACACTCGGCGAGCAAGAAAGCTTGCCAGGAATCTCGTCAGGAAAACCAAAGTTATTTTCCTGACGAGATTCCTGACCGTGTGTACAGGGCTTCAGTCTGTAGGGTTCAATATTGAGTTGGCCCACCCTTTGCAGCTATAACAGCTTCAACTCTTCTGGGAAGGCTGTCCACAAGGTTTAGGAGTGTGTCTATGGAAATGTTTGACCATTCTTCCAGATCTTCCAATATATGCCTATTGTGAATTTTTTTTTACCCAAAAATATGTAGCAGAATACGTTTGGCCTAAATTAATAAAGAAATTTGATTTTTTAAAATTTTTATTGGATGTGTTTTATAGCAGAAAGTAAAAAATATTGGGCCGGATTGAGAAAAGAGATACGACGGCGTATCTCCTGATACGCCATCGTATCTCTGAGTGCGGTCGGTCGTATCTATGCGCCTGATTCAGAGAATCAGTTACGCATTGATATCCCTAAGATCCGATAGGTGTCAGGCCCCGTACACACGACCGAGAAACTCGACGGGCGAAACACATCGTTTTCCCCGTCGAGTTCCTTGTTCGGCTGTCAAAAAACTCGTCCAGCCAAATGTTCCCATTGCCCAACGAGGAAATAGAGAACATGCTCTCTTTTTGGCTTGACGAGTTTCCCGACGGGTTTCTCGGCGAAATGTGTACACACGACCGGTTTTCTCGGCAGAATACGTCTCCTATCGAGTTTCTTGCTGGATTCTGCAGAGAAAACCGGTCGTGTGTACAGGGCCTAAGTGTCTTACACCGTCATATCTTAGGCTGCATTTTCTGGCTGGCCGCTAGGTGGCGCTTCTGTATTTTTACGCGAGGAATATGCAAATTAGTATTTACGCCGATTCAGAAACGAACGACCGCCCGGCGCTTTTTATTTACGTCGTTTGCGTTCGGCATTTTCCGGCGTAAAGTTACTCCTGCTATATGAGGGGTATGTGCGGCGTATCCTATGTTAAGTATAGCCGTTGTTCACGCACAGAGTTTTGAAATTTTTACGTTGTTTGCGTAAGTCGTTTGCGAATAGGGCTGGACGTAATTTACGTTCACGTCAAAACCAATGATGTCCTTGCGGCGTACTTTGGAGCAATGCACACTGGGAAATTCCACAGACGGCGCATGCGCCGTTCGGGAAAAACGTCAATCACGTCGGGTCTCCAATAATTAACATAAAACACGCCCCCTCATCCACATTTGAATTACGCGCGCTTACACCGGCCCCATTTACGCTACGCCGCCGTAACTTAGAAGGCAAGTGCTTTGTGAATACAGCACGTGCCTCTCTAACTTATGGCGGCGTAGCGTAAATACGATACGCTGCGCCGCCGTAACAATGCGCGCCCCTACCTGAATCTAGCCCTATAACTTTTGCGCAAACCAATCAATATACGCTTATTGGGATTTTTTTTCAACAAAAATATGTAGCAGAATAAATATTGGCCTATATTGATAAAGGAATTTGATTAAAACATTTTTTTTATTGGATATGTTTTATAGTAGAAAGTAAAAAATATATATTTTTTCAAAAATGTCTGGGCCATATTCTGAGTAAAGTTACGGTGGAGTATCTCAGGATACTCCATCGTATCTCTCTTTTTTGGCCAGTGTATCTATGCGAGTGATTCTTAGAATCATTTTCGCATAGATACGCTTAAGATCCGACATGTGTACGTCACTTAGGCCTCGTACACACGACAGAGTTTCTCGGCAGAATTCGGCGAGAAACTCGGTCAGAGCCGGATTCTGCCGAGAAACTCTGTCGTGTGTACACTTTCGGCCCGATGGAGCCGCCGAGGAACTCGTCGAGAAAATAGAGAACATGTTCTCTATTTTCTCGTTGTTCTATGGGAGCTCTCGGCCCGCCGAGCTCCTCGGCGGCTTCAGGGCTGAACTGGCCGAGGAACTCGATGTGTTTGGCACGTCGAGTTCCTCGGCCGTGTGTACGAGGCCTTACACTGTCGGATCTTAAATGTAATTACTCCACCGGCCGCTAGGTGGCGTTTACGTTCAGGTCTCATTTGTTTATGCAAATGAGCCTGATACGCCGATTCCCGAACGAATTTGCGTCGCGTAACCGTCGCTTACGTCGTTTGCGTAAGCGTAAGGTTACCCCTGCTATATGAGGGGTAACCTTACACCAGTCCCACGTAGGCCATGTTAAGTATGGCGTCGGGTCCACGTCGTGTTTTCCCGTCGGGTACGTTGTTTTACTAAGTCGTTCTTGAATACGACTTTACGTCAATGACGCACACGTCGGCGTCATTGACGTTTTACGCCGAGAACTGGAGCATGCGCACTGGGCTATTTTAAGCCCGGCGCATTGCGCAGTTCGTTAGAATCGGGGGCGCGCTTAATTTAAATAGAAGCCGCCCCCTTGGATATACGCGGGGATACGCCGGGCCAATTACACTCCGCCGCCCCAAACTACGGAGCAAGTGTTTGGGGAATACAGCACTTGCTCCTGTAGGTTGGGGCGGCGGAGTGTAAATGGCTTATGCGCCGCCCGCCTACTTTATTTAAGAATATGGCCCAGTGTCTTTTTTTTGTTAAAGTAACGCAGTGCCGTATCGCAAAAAAGGTGTCCGATTTGTCTCCCGCAATGTCGCAGTCCCGCAAAAAATTGCTGATCGTCTCATATTACTAGTAAAAAAAAAAATGCCATAAAAACATCCCATCGTTTTTAGACGCTATAACTTTTGTGCAAACCAATCAATAAACGCTTATTGGGATTTTTTTTTACCAAAAATATGTAGAAGAATACATATTGGCCTAAATTGATAAAGACATTTTTTTATTTTTTTTTATTTTATATATTTTATAGCAGAAAGTAAAAAATATACTATGTATCTTTTGGTCATAATATTTTTCCCCATTGGCGCGAATTCGACCATAAGTTTTTTTGCCTTCCTCTGGAACGCTGTGGCTATAGGATTCTGCATATGGAAGTTTTACCATTTCTTTTTTTTTTTTTTTTCTATGAGTTGAACTCAAAGGACTTGTATCTGTTTTTTATCCTGGCTAACTTCGTAACTTTGATACATATTCCCTATTTCACAGAGAACGCCTCCCACCGCAGTTCCCCAGTCTTGCCTTGATCCATACAAACACAGCGGCAACATACCAATATAATGCAGCCAGCGTCCTGGTGGGAGCTGATCCCGGAATTCATTTTCTGCAAGGTTATCGCCCTCACCACCACCAAGCGCCCCGGGTACCCCATATTCATCAAAAACTATTTTGGATTCCTCTTGCTTTATTTATTTATTAAAACTCTCTGTAGAGCTTGTCTTCATTCCAACAGTCACTGGGAAAACCACAGATGACCTCCCCATGGGAAAAGCATCAATCACTGTTATCGAGAGCTAAAGAATTCCTGATAAAAAGAAATCTCAGAGTACAAATCACTGCACTCTGTTTCTTTCTTTACTTTGTAAGAAATATTGATTGATTTTCTAGCTATGCAGGCAAGAAACAGTGAATGGTTACAAGTGCCCAGCATTCCCTATGCAGCATAACCTCTTTAGGACTACAAAACGTGCTTGTAGCAAAGTATTGCGCTGGGGGCAATTATGTATATAGAGATGATTACAACTATCTGCAGATGGAAAAAAAATAACATCCGGATATGAAGGTAGACATGTTTTTCATCTTTTATTATTAAAAACACACATATATATATATATATATATATATATATATATATATATATATATATATATATATATATATATATATTGCTGGCTGAAGGGGAAACCAAATTCCATACTAATTACTTAGCACAATAAAATGATACTTGGTTCTGAATTGTCTAAAAGGGGCGGTACTGGGAGGTGGGTAGGGGATGGAACCAAGGGACGTTGCTCGGAGGTGGGTAGGGGTGGAAAAAAACAAGTGACTCGGAAAAGGGGAGTTCCTGCACCTATTGTCCTGAGAAAAAAAGCCCTGTATATATATATATATATATATATATATATATATATATATATATATATATATATATATATATATATAATTAGGGCTGTTACTGATCAAAATTTTTCTGTTTGATTAATCGTTTTTTTTTTTTTAATCGATTAATCGCCTAATTTCGATTAATTATAACGCACATACAGATCCAACTACTTTTAGCTGATCTCCTTGCAGGCCGATTCCCAGTGCAGCTACCAACCACTGGAAAAATGGATAGCAGGATACAAAAAACACACAAAGGCAGCGCTCGATGGGAATAGCATTAAAACTTGTATAGCCTTCGAGTAGGTAACCAAATAAATATTGCAGGGGGCGTGGCCGCGATGTGAACGGGAGCAGACGTGTGTTAGCTGGGCTCCGCTCTTACCCTCATCCTGATTGACTTCCAGCGCAGATTCCTGCTTCCACTACCCGCTTGACAGGCACCCTGGGGCGAAAGAAGGCACCAGCTACCCCGAGAGCCCCTCCGCTGTCGCCGGGTAAGCTCCGTTCGTCTTCAACGCCTGGAGCGCGGGCGGCAGCGGCCATCTTACCCACGAGGCTTTCAGCCACAGAGATGTCTGTCGACTTCCCAGCCTTGCCTAATCCGTCGGCATCGCAAGCCGCCTCTCATGCTGAACTCCTGGCAGCCATCAAGGAGGGCCGAGATTCGGTGATGGTGAAGATCGATCACCTAGTGGCAGATGTGAGCCTCATTAGGCATGACATGGACAAATTTAGGGCCCGGTTCGCCGAGGCGGAGGGCCGCATTTCGCAGCTTGAGGATTCTACCAGGGCAGACTCCAGAGATCTTCATGCCCTGCAGATACAAGTAAGAGCCCTTCAGGAAAAGTCCATAGACACCGAGAATAGGCTCCGGAGAAACAATATCAGGATCCTGGGCCTCCCGGAGAGGGCGGAGGGCCCCAAGCCTGCTGAGTTCACTGAAACCTTCCTCATCTCCCTCTTGGGCCTACCAGCTATGCCACCTACGTTTGTGGTTGAACGGGCACACAGAGTTCCTCCCAAGCCTCCGGTCCCCGGGGCCCCTCCGCGGCCTTTCCTGCTCCGCCTACTCAATTACCGTGACAGAGATCGAATCCTGGCGGCTGCCAGGGAGAAGAGGGATTTGATGTTTGAGGGAGCCAGGATCATGCTTTTCCCGGACTACTCACCTGAGGTGCAACGCCAACGCCGCTCTTTCACTGAGGTGAGAAGGACCCTGCGTGACCAAGGCCTCAAGTTCAGCCTGCTGTACCCCAGCAAGTTACGGGTGATAGACGGGGATCGCACACGCTTCTTTACGGATCCGGAGGCGGCTATGTCCTGGCTGGAGACCCGCTGATGAAACATACCTCGTGGCAAGTATCGATACCGGTTTTCTGATTATCCCTGGGTTACCCCTTTCTCTACCTTCCGCCTTGATGGTATCCTTGGTGGTGGGCTACAGCGTTGGAGTTTCAGATGGAGATCAGCTCTCCCCCCCCCTTTTTTTTTTTTTGTTCCTGTTTTGCCTTCATTTTGTCAGTGCTGGCTGATTTTACATTTGTCCATCTTCTTTTATTTTTACTATACCATATGTCATTCGCTGCAAGATGGCTGATGCAGTCCCTGATCCCAATTCCAGCTGCTACAGGGGGGCGAATGTGCATCTGCCCTTCCAGAGGCTTTCTCTCTACACAGTGAACTGAGATACGATTCCCCCCATCGCTCCATCCCTTTATCATTTCATTTATTTACTTTCTCCCCCCCGTTTTGATGGACTGTCCTCCTTCCGCTACCTCCCGAAACGGGGGTCTCTTCCCCCCACACTTCGGCCCCCCGGGCCCTGCTCAGGCCTGGAATCTGCCCATTCTGTTGCTTTAGAGTTGGTTACCCAGCGCATAGAAACGACAGCGCAACACCTAGACTCCACGGATCTGTGACGAGCGGGCGCCGCTACCCCCCCCCCCCCAGTGCTCATTTTGTCCCCTTTTTATTTTTGTTCTATTTTTTTACTTATTGTTTTTTGGACCTACTATTGCGCCCTGTCCCATTTGGGCTCTCTGGGCATGAACATTGACCGCAGACCCTCGCTGTTAGAGGATAGCCCTGCGGATACTGTGTAGGGTCCCCAGTTTAGGGGCCCATTTACACCCTTAACGGTTGACTGTTTTTTGGGGGAAAACTATTCCCATCCCTCGGGCAGTTGCTAGAGGTATGGGATATAGTCGGATAGGCACCCAGTGCCTGGGAAATTTGTTATTTTCTATGTTTACTGTATGTGTTATGCTCAATGTCTTTTACTCTATGAGGATGATGGAATGTGCAAAACTGGCTTATGTGTCAAGCAGTGTACTCGGTGTCTTGCTGCTCCTGAGGTGTCCCGAGCTGCTCTCATATGGGTATCCTGTCTTCCCTTCACCCCACATGCCTAATGGCTGATCGCCCGACTGACTCATTCTCTATCCTTTCCTGGAATGTCAGGGGACTTAATTCCAAGTTTAAGCGGGCCACCCTCTTCCAATATTTGAAATCACGTCCTGTACAGCTCATCCTACTCCAGGAAACTCACCTCATGGGCAGTAAGATCCTGACCTTAAAAAAGCCTTGGGTTCAGCGAGCGATACATGCCACGTATTCTACGTATGCCAGGGGGGTGACTATCCTGGTTCATAAGAATTTTCCCTGTGTCATTGAAGAAGTCCGTACGGATCCCCTGGGCAAATATGTGATACTTGTTTTTACGTTGTGGTCACAGAGGTACATTGTTGTTAATGTGTATATCCCCCCTCCCTTCTCCTCAGCCCTACTATATGAAGTACTAGACAAAATTACGCCCTTCTGCCCTGGGAGGGTTATGGTGATGGGGGATTTCAATGCCATCTTGTCCCATGAGTTAGACAGACCTACCCCACCGAAGTCAAGATGTTCAGACTTACTGGCCTGGGCTCAGGCGGTGGGCCTGGAGGAGGTCTGGAGGTGGAAGCACCCAGATAGGCGCGCATATTCCTGTTACTCAGCATCCTACAAGACCGCATCCAGGATAGATCTGGCCTTCTCCAACCCTGCACTGTTAGCAGATGTGTTGGAGACGGACTATCTTCCTAGCGGTCTGTCGGACCATAGCCCGCTGGTGGTGGTGCTCCGCTCTCCGGCCTCGCGATGTGCCGCACTATGGAGGCTGGGCGCGCAGTGGATCACTCACCCTGAAGTGACCACTATTGTACCCCCCCCTACTGACAGAATTTTGGGAGAAAAATGCCGGTACGGCCTCCCCGGACGTAGTGTGGGACACCTTTAAGGCATATACAAGGGGGCAATACATTTCCTCTATAGCTAGTGTCAAGAAGCAACAGGCAGCGCAGCTGGGAGACTTAGAGAAACTGGTTACAGACCGAACTGCCACCTACAACTCTGACCCCTCGTCGGATCATTTTGATCAGATGATGGCGGCCCAACGTGACTTACACTTGCATACAGCTGAGGCGACGCGTCTGGAACTACATAAGGGCAGACAGAGGGCTTTTGAACAGGGGGACCGGAATGGCCGGTTTCTGGCCATGATGGCCCAACACGACCAGCCTCTCACGACCATATCTATCCTTCAGACTCCGGGAGGGGGAACTGTGTCCTCCCCTCGAGACATACTGCAGACTTTCAATGACTTCTACAGGACCCTCTACTCTTCTGGGTTGCCCGCTGGCTTCCGACCTGAGACACTGGGTGACCTGCTTGACCCCCTGGCGCTGGGCTGGCTCTCCGATCAGGAGAGGGAGGCCCTAGTGCAACCATTCACAGCTCTTGAGGTTCAGAGTGCCATCCAGTCCTTCCCACCGGGCAAAGCGCCCGGACCAGATGGTCTCCCTCTAGACTTTTATAAAGCGCATGCGGGCCTCCTGGCCCCTTTATTGGCACAGCTCTACACTACATGCCTAGCTGAGGGCAGCCTCCCCGCTTCTATGTATCATGCTCACTTGACACTGATCTACAAACCTCCAAAAGACCCTACTTCCTGTGCATCTTACCGCCCCATTGCCCTACTGAACACCGACTTTAAAGTGCTTACTAAGTTACTAGCCCTTAGACTATACCCCATGCTGCCCACGGTGATAGACTCTGACCAGACGGGGTTCATGCCCAAAAGGTCTACGGACGTTAATCTTAGGAGGCTTTTTACAAACATTCACACCCAGCACCTTAACACCGGAACGAGGACTGTGGCCTCATTGGACGTGGAAAAGGCCTTCGACACGGTCGAGTGGCCCTTCCTATGGGAGACCCTGCGTCGGATGGGATTCCCCTTGCTTTTTATAACTTGGCTGCAGGTAATTTACAGGGCCCCCACTTCGTCGGTGCGTTTGGGCGGTGGAGTTTCTGTTCCCTTCCAGCTTTCTCGTGGTACTAGGCAAGGCTGCCCCCTTTCCCCGGCCCTATTTGCCCTTGCCATCGAACCTGTGGCAGAGGCTCTTCGCACATCCCTCCATATTAAGGGGCTCAGGGTAGGTGTGTTAGAGGAGAGGGTGGCCCTATACGCCGACGATATGTTACTTTTCCTAAATGATGCAGGCCCCTCTCTGCAAGGCGCTTTGTCTGTTCTGGACACCTTTGCCCCGGTCACCGGGCTCAAAGTGAACTGGTCCAAATCTCTCCTGTTCCCGATAGACCAGGCGGCCAGATCCACATCCCCCCCTGATAACCCCCTTTGCTGGGTGGACACGTTCAAATACTTGGGGGTACATATTTCAACCTCGGCTTCTGACTTTGTCCCCCTTAATCTTACTCCGGTTCTGGTGGACGCCCAATCCAAGTTTAAAGCCTGGGGCAACCTCCCTCTATCGGTCTGGGGGAGGGTGAACCTGCTTAAAATGAAAATAGTTCCCAAACTTCTTTATCTTTTTCGTCATTCGCCGCAGTGGGTGCCTAGGGCCTTTTTTGCCAAACTGAACCAACTCTTTTCTTCCTTTATCTGGGGGTCCTCCCCGCCGAGGTACAAACTATCCACCTTAATGAGGCCGAGAACGCAGGGTGGGATGGCATTTCCTGATTGCTACAAGTACTACCTCGCCGCCCAGCTGGTAACGGCGGCCTGGTGGCTGCGGCCGGATGGCACCAACACTTCCACTGCTCTCGAGGCGTCGGTGGTTGGCTCGCTGGAGGCCCTCCAGCTCTTGCTGTTTCGGGGCCCCCGTGCGCCATACTCTCTCACTCCCTCCATGCTTACCACCCTGAGGGCATGGCGGACCGGCCTAGCCATCGAAAAATGCAAGCCCACTGAAATTTCACCTAACGCCCCAATCTGGAAAAACCCCTCCTTGAATCACCTCTATAGGTTGTTAGATCCCCTCGCGTGGTCGAAGCACGGCGTAAAACTGATCTCCCACATTGTGTCGCAGAACACGTTGAAGTCCTTTGCCGAGCTCTCATCTGAGTTCAACCTGCCCACTCACTACTATTTCAGGTACCTCCAACTTTCACATGCTTTTTCGGCGCAGTTCCCTTCGTCCTCCTGTATCGTGGCCCAGTCGGAGCTGGAGAGGACACTCAGATTTAATTGTTGCGTAAAACCCACATCACACCTATACTCCTACCTACTCTTTGTGTCCCTCCCTCCCCTGGACGGGCTGCGAGCCAGGTGGCAGAGGGACATCCCCACGCTAGATACGGACGACTGGGATGACATATGGGACCTTCCCTTCACTACGTTGGTGTCTGTTCGTGATAGATTGGTCCAATACAAAATAGTGCATAGAGCATACTTCACCCCCTACAGGTTACACAAGATGAACCCTTCACACTCACAGAAGTGCTGGCGCTGTGACGCCTCCCCGGGCGACTTCCCCCATATTTTCTGGCGGTGCCCAGAGGTGATGCACTATTGGGAGGCTGTGCTGGAACTGACCAACAGGATTGCTAGCACATCACTTCCTTTCACTATGGAGGTATGCCTCCTGGGCATAATTGAGAATGTTGTCCGATCCTCAGCTAGACGTACCCTGGTGAGCCTGTTGCTTTTTTATGCCCGCAAGAACATAGCTATGCATTGGAAGAAGCCCTCGCCCCCGTCCCTTGCGCAGTGGCGGCGCCTGGTGAATGCCAGCTTACCCTTATACAAAGACACGTATGTCAATCGCGGTTGCCCGCTGAAATTTGATAAGGTATGGCGGGTCTGGGTGGAAGAATCCGAGACTGCGGGTTGAGGGTTCGAGATGTGACACCTCCCTTTTCCCATTCTCCCCCCCTGTATATATATGCCGTTCACTGCAGGTTTCAGCCTATTTAACATGTTTGCACGGTAGATGATATTATCCCTCTGTTGTACCAACTACCTCTCCTTAAGAGTCGTATGATGTTGAGCTGTCTGTGTCTAGTCTTGTCTAAAATGTGATGTTTAATGTGTATAAAAATCTCCAATAAAAATATTTTTCAAAAAAAAAAAAAAAAAATATTGCACTGGAGATAAAATCGATGTAGCTACATAAACTGTAAAAATGGTGCGAGTAATACCAAATGGTAGCAAAAGCAGTCAAAAAAATATGTAGCTAAGTATGATACTGGTATAAAAATGTGTACAATGATACCACTGCTGAATCCAGATGAGGAGATGTTAACATCAGTCCGTCGACATGTAGATGTCCCATGAAGGGAACTATCCAACTCCCAGTGGATGGTTGTAGAATCCCAGGTTGATAGAGGGAAGTAAAAAAGGGAAGTGTAACAGCCCTTGCGTGTGGCAGATAGTAAGGTCCCGCCAGCATGCAGATATGAAGGCACAGCAAAGGAGCCCTTCAGATGGACACGGCAAGCCCCGCCGGTGTCCGTGACGTTACTGGATCTCCGACGGAACTCCCTGAATGTCCAGAAGCCGGTGGAGAGGTGAGTAGCAATCAAAAGAATTTTAATCGACCAAAAAGATTTTGATCGATCAAAAAAATTAAAGATTAATCGATTAATTAAAAGTTAATTTGCACAGCCCTAATATATATATATATATATATATATATATATATATATATATATATATATATATATAGTGACATCAAACCACGAGACACCCAAGAACAGTGCTGAATAGGGATGAGCCGAACACCCCCCCGTTCGGTTCGCACTTTAGAACCCCATTAAAGTCTATGGGACTCGAATGTTTGAAATCTAAAGTGCTAATTTTAAAGGCTAATATGCAAGCTATTGTCATAAAAAGTGTTTGGGGACATGGGTCCTGCCCCTGGGGACATGTATCAATGCAAAAAAAGTTTTAAAAACGGCCGTTTTTTCGGGAGCAGTGATTTTAAATTACTTTTTATCCTTCAGAAATTACACTTTGTGCAGGGACAGTTCTAAGCACGGGAAACAAGCGCTGCTTTACAGGCATACTTTACACCCCCCCCCCCCAGGTAAGAAATTTAAAGGAATATTTCACTTTTATTGTTTCACTTTAAGCATTATTAAAATCACTGCTCCCAAAAAAAATGCCTCTTTTTAAAACTTTGTTTGCATTGATACATGTCCCCTGGGGCAGGACCGGGGTCCCCAAACACTTTTTATGACAATAACTTGCATATAAGCCTTTAAAATTAGCACTTTAGATTTATCCCATAGACTTTTCCAGGGTGTTCTGTGGCTTTTCGAATTTGCCGCGAGCACCCCAAATAGTTCGCTGTTCGGCGAACAGGCAATGTTTGAGTCGAACATGAGTTCGACTCGACCTCGAAGCTCATCCCTAGTGCTGAATGATAGAAAAGAGATCCTCCACCTCCAAAGGTACTGCCGCTTACCAGAGAATAAGATCCCAGCTAGAGATCTTTGTTCATGGATGGCCTATACCCCAGCCCGGGTCTCTGTATAACAGTGTCTGATGCCTCTGCTCAGTCAGTGGTTCTATCCTCCGCCTCTCACACGAGGTCATATGTGCTCATAGCCAGATGAGGGAAGAAAAAAAAACAACATAGCTTAACCCCGTTTTAAAATCTATAATAATGTAAAAAGAGTTGCACTTACAAACGATAGAAGATAAATGCATGTGTAAAAGTTAGTGTAGCCGGCCGGCTCTCACAGCCCGTTCCTTCTGGGACCTTGCGTTGTTGTTGTGGTGACGTCAGTACGCCACTCCTCCCTACGCCGTTTCCTCAAACCTGACTTCGTCCAGGGGCACTACTATTTGAGATTAACACCTACCTTTTTCAATGATAATGACGAATACAAAGGTACCTTTATGCAGATTTTAAACAAATGTTCCTTTGATTTAATGACTTTTTCATACATACATAAAGAACTGACCACTGTATCGGAACAACTTACTAAAGTGGAACAGGACTTAAAAGCCTCCGTGACACCGGAAGAATTCATCAAATTGAAAGAGTCAGTTGATGAATGTACCAATAAACAACAGGCAGATATGGAAGTGAGAAAACGCAACAAGTATGATCGGGATATTGAGAATTACGAAAGAAACCAAGTATACCGGTGGCCTCGTCCATACAATCAACGTGGTCGTCCCGAATATGGAAGCACAAGGAGAGATCTGACAACTCCTCTGCTAACACGGATACAGATTCTTCATCCACTTTTTTAGCACAAGGCCGGAGAGGAGGATACTCTCGTATGGAAACCTGATCCCTAATGAACAGGGAGGAAGCGTCCTGATCGGACCGATATCGTCCCCCTTGAGGGAATCGAGGTCGAGTCCATTAGATTTGATTCACAACATCTCACGACATGTCCTGTCTTCAGAGGAGGTAAGATTGATCTTTTTGTCCAAAAAGCCACTTAGATGCATTCCAACTTGACCAGGACTTATATAGATTGTTCCGCAACATTAGATGGAGGGTTAATTTTACACACAAACCTTTTATTGAAGAAGAGCCCATAGACAATGTATTAAATTGTAAGACCTCTGAGGGTAAAAACAAAATCAGTGCCACTTACCACTTATGCCCCTGTTGAAACATTCGTAACAGAAGTCACCAGGGAAGTAAAAGAGCTGGTTTCTCATATTGACTACCCACCCAGCCCACCCAGTTGTGTGACATTAGCAAATTAAAATTTGATAATGACTTCCTGCTTTTCCTCCCGGGCCAATTAGGAAGCGGGTCCTGAGACCCATTTGGCCAGTGAGTCTTAGGACTCCCAACCAATCAGGTCTCAGGACCCACTTCCTGTTTGACTGGGAGGAGAAGCACCGCCTGTTCAGCTGGAAGGAGAAGCAGCGGCCCCAACTCTTCCCTCAGCAAGCTGGAGCTAGGAGCAGCAGGGGCAGAGGGTCAGCAACAGCCTCTTTAAAGCGGGGGTTCACCCCAAAATTTTTAACATTACATCCAGCATACTAAGCATACTAAGGACATTTACTGTATGCAGGTCATTTTTTTTTCTCAGTACATACCGTTATATTGTCTTTTTGTCCAGGGCTTCCGGGTTCTGATGACTGCGGGACTGGACGTTCCTATCCTTGGATTACATGATTGACGGCTTGTGAAACAGTTCCCCTGTCGCACAACGCAACACGCCCAGTCCCGCAGTCATCAGAACCCTGAGGCAGGGATAGGAACGCCCAGTCCCGCAGTCATTAGAACCCGAAAGCCCTGGACAAAATCTGAATATAACGGTATGTAAGGAGAAAAAAAAAAAAGACCTGCATACAGTAAATGTCCTTAGTATGCTGGCTATAATGTTAGAAATTTGTTTTTAGGGTGAACCCCCGCTTTAAGCTTCCGGAAACCCTATCCCAGATCCAGCACCACCTCATCATTGGCCTCCTAAGGTAATTCCACTGATTGTCGTCTTCCCGTTCGTCTCCTCCAAATTATTGAGCATCAGCCGCCACTGGTTGGGGCATCATTTCTGCAAATGGAGTTGGAGATTTGGTTTTGATCAATGGTGTCCTCAGTGCTGAGAAATATAAGCAGGTACTTATCCATCATGCCATACCATCCGGGAGACTTGTGACTGGCCCAAATTGACTTTCCAGCAGAACAATGACCCCAAAAATACAGCCAGTGGCCCAGATTCAAGAAGCACTTGCGCCCGCGCAACCATAGGTTACGCAGCGCAAGTGCTTACTTGCTCCGGTGTAACGAGTGCTCCTGATTTAGGAACCTCGTTACACCGACTGCAGGCTAAAATCTGCGCGGCATAAGGCTCTTATGCCTCGCAGATTTTAGGCTGCATTCTTGCGGGGGCCGCTAGGGGGCCCTCCCATTGTGTATCAGCGTGTAGTATGCAAATTGCATACTACCACTGATTCACAAGCTTGCGCGGGCCCCGCGCAAGCCAGGTACGGAGTTTCCGTACGGCTACTTTTAGCGCAAGGCTGCCCCTTCTAATAGTAGGGGCAGCCAATGCTAAAGTATAGCCGGCCTTCCCGCGCCGTGAAATTTGAATTTCACGGCGTTTGCGTAAGTGAAACGTGAATGGCGCTGGACGCCATTCACGTTCACTTAGAAGCAAATGACGTCCTTGCGACGTCATTTGCCGCAATGCACGTCGGGAAAGTTTCCCGACGGAGCATGCGCTGTACGCTCGGCGCGGGAGCGCGCCTAATTTAAATGATTCCCGCCCCCGGCGGGATCATTTAACTTGCGCGCGCTTACGCCGGGCAAATTTGCCGGCGCGGCCTCGCAATTCACGGAGCTGCTGCTCCGTGAATCGAGGGCAGCGCAAAATATTTGCGGAGGCGCAGGGCAAAATCGTTGCCCTGCTCCCCCGCAAATATCGCGCAATTCTACTTGAATCTGGGCAAATGTCATCAAGAGCTATCTTCAGTGTAAAGAAGAACAATGAGTCCTGGAAGTAAGCATTAAATCATTACAAGGACCAGAATAAATTATTATTTGGCCAATGAAATTAAATTACAGCACTAGTGCCTGACACGTCTAAATGTACCTAAACACGTCCAGCTTTTAGGTTTATTTATTTTTTGCCAAAACATTGCTGCCAGGAGGAAAGGCATTTGGGAGAGCTGGGCAAACGCCTTGTGTGCATCGGGGCCTACATGGGTGAATTTACATTTTAGGTGAACACAAAGCGCATCCTCCGCGCTCCACACATGTCATCTGCAGCTGTTTATCCCTGACTCCATCCAGGTGCAGACAATATAAATGTAACACAGCATTTATTTCCTTTTCACTTCAATCATTCGCCTTTTATCCCCCCCCCCCCCCACGCACTTTCTTTTTAAAGCTTTTGAACAAACCTTTCAAACGATTTATTTCGCTCTTGTATTAATCCCCCCATCAGCTTGTTTTATTTATTTAATAAAATTTACTTATTTTTCTTTCAGCACTTTCAGCATTTTTTTTTTTCTATACCTTTTTTTTTTTTCTTAATTTGAAATCTGGAAATTGCTGCCGCCAAGGTTCGCCATCTCTATTTATAGGAGGGACCACCGTTAACATTTTCGGCAGCTCAGGCAGCAATCTTATTAACTGCCTAATATAAAAATGTTAAAATGTCATTAAAAAGTTTGCGGCTCCCTCATAACTCTCCCTAATGGCGCCGTATTTGGAGGATGCCTGTACAGTCCGCGAAAATTACATTTTCAAAGAGAGCTGCGCGCCACGTCTTAAATTACCTCATTACCATATGTATTGCCGGATCCGGCTTCCTAATCCCGGGTGACTTTGTCAGATGTGTTTATGTTCGGCTCCGCTCGCTCTGATGCAAGAGGGAACGCACTGCGCTTTAATTACGGGGAATGTTTTGGCGTGTTAGGACATGAATAGTATCATTCACTTGACTGTCGCTTGATAGATACTCTAGCTGGTTTCTAATTAGTATCCAAACATCCGGGAAGCAAATAACTGACCCCCAAGATCCCCCCGGAAAATTTACTTCACGTGTAGTTAGTGTCTGTGATGAAATGGCGAACGTTATAAAGACATATTTCATGGCTGTTGTGAAAACTCTGCACCCCCCCAAGAAAAGTACAACTGTGAGCAAATATTAAAAATATTCTTTAACCACTCTGCTATGACTAAGCATCTATCCATGATGTGAAACATGTTAGCTTTTTTGTCCCCTATGTCCACTTTCTACCATTGATTGCAGTGTTGCATGAACTTTTGGATGTTAACCACTTCCTTACTGGGCACTTAAACCCCCTTCCTGCCCAGAGGACTTTTTGGGATTCGGCACTGCGTTGCTTTAACTGACAATTGCGCGGTCGTGCGACGTGGCTCCCAAACAAAATTTAAGTCCTTTTTTTCCCACAAATAGAGCTTTCTTTTGGTGGTATTTGATCACCTCTGCGGTTTTTATTTTTTGCGCTATAAACAAAAATAGAGCGACAATTTTGAAAAAAAAAATTTTTTTTACTTGTTGCTATAATAAATAGCTCAATTACAAAAAAAAAAAAATTTTTATCCTTAGTCTAGGCCGATACGTATTCTACATATTTTTAGTAAAACAAAAAAAATCGCAATAAGCGACTGGTTTGCGCAAAAGTTATAGCGCCTACAAAATAAGGGACAGAAATTTTTTTTTTATTTTTTTTTTTTACTAGTAATGGCGGCGATCTGCGATTTTTATTGCGACTGCGACATTATGGCGGACACATCGGACACTTTTGACACATTTTTTGCACCATTCACATTTATACTGCAATCAGTGCTATAAATATGCACTAATTACTGTATAAATGTGACTGTCAGGGAAGGAGTTAACACTAGGGGGTGAGGAAGGGGTTAAATGTGTAGCCTATTGAGTGTTCTAACTGTGGGGGAAGGGGGGTGACTGGGAGAGGTGACCGATCTGTGTCTCTATGTACAAGAGACACAGATCGGTCTCCTCTCTCCCTGACAGCACCGCTGTCTGTGAGAGCCGGCAATGAGAAATGATCTCATATGTAAACATATGAGATCATCTCTCATTGGCCGCACAGATCGCCTAGCAAACAGCCACTCCGATTGGCCGTTCACGGCGATCTGGGAAACGGCCAGCACAGGAGTTCCCCGCTGCTCTCTCGGGAGCGCGCGCGGGGAGCGCGGAAAGGGGCGGACGTCAAATGACGGCGCCCCAGAGAAGTAGAACCATCCTGCGGCCGTCAATAGTCGTACGGCCGTCGGGAAGTGGTTAAACAGCTTTGGATTTTATCCTTTGTTCATTTTGTTTCAATAAATCGCCTATCGGAGTGCGGCAGTCCAGGAACATTTATTTTTTCTACGGATCAGCGCAGAGTCTGCACCTGTCAGTACTACAGGGCGGGAGCACAGCATAGGTCGCAGGGCTTGGAGCGGTACTCTTTTCCATTGTTAACCACTTGCTTACTTGGCATTTAAACCCCCTTCCTGCCCAGACCAATTTGTAGCTTTCAGAGCCCTCACACTTTGAATGACAGTTGCGCGGTCATGCAACACTGTACCCAAATTACATTTTTATAATTTTTTTCACACAAATAAAGCTTTCTTTTGCTGGTTTTTAATCACTGTTGTTTTTTTGCTAAAAAAAAAAAAAAGAAATTTAAAAACAAAATTAAAAATAAAAACAGTTTTATAGTTTGTTATAAACCTGAAAACAGGTAATTTTTCCTCATTCATTGATGTGCGCTGCTGAGGCTGCACTGAAGGGCACTGATAAGGCGGCACTGATGGGCACTGATAGGTGGCACTGATGGGTATTGAGAGGTGGCACTGATGGGCACTGCTGGTTGGCACTAATGGGCAGCACTGATGATCACTGATGGGTGGCACTGATGGCCACTGGTAGGTGACACTGATAGGCAGCACTGATCGGTGGCACTGATGATAAGGCACCCATGTGCATTGGTTGGTAGCACTGGTGGGCATTGAAAGGTGTCTCTGTTGGGCAAAGGTAGGTGACACTGCTGGGCACTGGTAGGTGGCACTGGTAGGTGGCACTGGTGGGTACTGATAGGTGGCACTGGCAGGTGGCACTGGTGGGCACAGATGAGGCAGCCACGGTTCTTTGTGTGAGGGACCGATGTCCCTCTGACAGAAGCTGGTGATTAGCTTTTTTTTTTTTCCTTACACTGATAGCGTGTGGAAAAAAGAAAAAAACATTACTGTTCTTCTGTCATTGGCTGACAGCTGATCATGTGGTAAGGGGACGGTATCTCAAAGACTCAGTGATCACAGAGCGTGAACCACAGGTGGCATTCAGGTGGCACAGGTGGCGTACAGCCAGCTCATGCATAGGAGAACGTCATATGACGGCCTCCCGGCAATTAAGGCCTGTGCTGTAGCCGTCATTCAGCAATAGCGCGGTCGCGAGGTGGTTAGTATAATTATGAAAATATAAAGTCAAGCTGAACTTAAAGAGGAACTGCAGTCTGCTCACATAATTTGTAAAAATTTAAAAAAATCTAAAAGACTGCTAGACATAATCCTGAACTCTCCTTCACCTCCGTAACATATACAAAAGTCACCTTTAATCCAGAACTGGCTCCTGCAGTTCCTCTTCTCCACCACAAGGTGCTGTCAGTCTTCTGGGTTGAACAACACCCAGCATTACTTAATCCGGAAGATTGAGGACATACTGTGAGTGCAGGGAATCATGAACCTGTGGAAACATCACCTTCATTCACAGAGTATTGCCGCAGAGAGTAGTGTTGTATAAATGAGGACTGACCTACCATGGAGAAGGGAAGGTCCCTATGCATCACCTGAACACATCTGGATTAGGTAAGTGTAAAAAAAGCACAAATACTGCCTGGGGGGTCCAAAATAGGGTTGAGGGGAGTCGATACGGTGTCTAGACTTGAGCTTTAAGCAGATGTAAAGTTTCAGTATTCTGCTCTCAAAGACAAATACAAAAGCAATTTTTGTTCTTCTGCCTCAGCACACCAAGAAAGACACAACATGTTGTGGGAAAATATTGAAATACCGGAGATTTTATTGGGGCAGGCACAGCGCAGTCACTGTTTACCCATAAATAATTCTTATTTCCATTTACCCAGCGATACACAGAAACAATATACATAATATATATTTACCGCCACCATCTGTAGCTGCAAACTGCCATTTTATTAAAAGCAAAATATGTGAATGAAGTTTGTAAATTCTGCAGAGTTAAAGGGCATTTCAAAACCAAACAGCTACATACGTTGTTAAAGCGGGGGTTCACCCAAAAAACAAGTATATAACATTACATTCAGTATACCGCAAACATGTACAGTATACAGGTTTTTTTGGGGGGGGGGGGGGGGTGTAAATACGGAATTATCCTACTTTTTTCACCTTACTCCCGCGGGACTGGGCGTTCCTGTGCAGTGCCGCAATGTCATCTGGGACTTCGTCCATATGATTGACGTGCCTGAGAAAAACTCCCCCCGGCGGATAAGGCGCGTCATGACTTTCTGAAAATAGCCGAACTGCGAGTCGGCTCTATACGGCGCCTGCGCAGTCAACGCTTCACGGCTCCTAGTCGGTGCACAGGCGCCGTATAGAGCCGACTCGCAGTTCGGCTATTTTCAGAAAGTCATGACGCGCCTTATCCGCCGGTGGGAGTTTTTCTCAGGCACGTCAATCATATGGACGAAGTCCCAGATGATATTGCGGCACTGCACAGGAATGCCCAGTCCCGCGGGAGTGAGTACCCGGAAGCCCGGAGGAAAAGACCGATAATTCCGTATGTACACCCCCCCCCCAAAAAAAAACCGCATACTGTACATGTTTGCGGCATACTGAATGTAACGTTATATACTTGTTTTTTTGGTGAACCCCCGCTTTAATGTAAGATATAAAGAAGCTACTTACCTGCGACTCTGTAGACTCTGTGCCGCTTGCTCCACATCTTAACGGCTCTTTGGACCATAAGGGGACATTCCCACAATGAGTTCTCAGGTCTGCTATGACCATTATAAAGGGGTTACAGCAGGGGTGTCCAAACTTTTTTCAAAGAGGGCCAGATTTGATGAAGTGAACATGCGTAAGGGCCGACCATTTTGCCTGACATTCTTTGAACCATTAAAATTTGGTCTAAGTTTGTTCGTTCAAGCACTAATACACTGCCCAACACAAATTCTCTTGCCTTTGTAGCTGTGTGTGGTGAAGAGATGAGCGTGTTATTTGGATATACCGTATTTATCAGCGTATAACACGCACCTTCACTTTAGGAGGGACGTTTCAGGGAAAAAAATGTAAATAAAAAACTGTGATGCAAAATAAGGGTCATTGCCCATCAATGCAGCCTAATCAGTGCCCATCTGCAGCCTCGCCATTGTCATGAATGCATCCTTTCCATTGCCATTAATGCAGCCTGATCGATGTCCATCTGCAGCCTCGGAGGGAGGGGGGGCGGGATAAGCACCAACAGATTACATACAGGAGAATCTCCTGTTTACACAGCAGCCTCTTTAATACAATTTCTCCCGCCTCCTATGATAGACAGAGGAGTTGTCCAATGGCAGCCCAGGAGACGGGACTTCCTATTACAGATGTCACTGAGTAAACAGGAGATTCTCCTGTATGTAATTTGACAGCACTCGTTCCCCCCTCCTTGTCCCCTCTGAGGCAGCCCCGATAAATACAGTATATATCCAAATTACCAGGGGGGCCACATTAAACTGGAACGGGGGCCGCAATTGGCCCCCGGGCCGGACTTTGGACATGCCTGGGTTACAGCTTACCCTGTTGGATTTTATATTTATTTTACATTACGGAGGAGATGGAAACCACAGAGGTGGCTGGGTAAGACTCCAAAATGGACCAAAAGAAAGTTATGGCCAGTAGATCTTACTGTTAATGCCGCGTACACATGGTCGGAATTTCTGACAGAACGGGGATATGCCTGTGTAATCAAATCGCCGTTCTGACAGGGGAGAACACACAGATCCTACCTTTCTGTTATGCAGGAAGACGGATCTGTTTGTTGTCCCAGTGAGCCCTTCCCACATACAGTTAGAACACACAGTGAGGGAACACAGTTAACCCTTTGATCGCCCCTTCCCTGCCAGTGTCATTAGTACAATAACAGTACATATTTTTAGCACTGATTACTGTAATAATGTCACTAGTTCCCAAAAAAGTGTCAAAAATGTCCATTAGGTGTCCGATCTGTCTGCCGCAATGTCGCAGCTCTGCTAAAAATAACTGATCACTGCCATTATTAGTAAAAAAATTAAAAAATAAATAATTAAAAGTCCATAATTCTAACCCCTTTTTTGTAGACATGATAACTTTTGATGAAACCAATCAATATACGCTTATTTGGATTTTTTTTTTTACCAAAAATATATAGCAGAATACATACTGTATAGGCCTAAACTGATGAATAAATTAGTCTTTTTAAAACAAATTATTTGGAAATGTTTTATAGCAAAAGTAAAAATGTTTTCTTTTTTTTCCCAAATTGTCGCTCTTTTTTGTTTATAGCGCAAAAAAAAAAAAAAAACGCAGAGGTGATCAAATACCACCAAAAAAAAGCTCTATTTGTGGTAAATAAAAGGACAAATCAATTTTGTTTGGGTACAGCATTGCACGACTGCAATTGTCAGTTAAACAGACGCAGTGCAGTATCGCAAAAAATGGCCTGGTCATTAAAAGAACACTAAAGGTAAAAAAAAAATCCTTCTGGGGCTGAAGTGGTTAAATCATATAGTCTGGTCTCAGTTTACTGAATGTAGCTACGCAGATCTGGCCATCTCTGCTGCTGATTCCGGACAACATGTTTCGCATATTGCTTCCTCAAGTTGGGTGTTTATCTATGCTGCAAATCTATTGATTCTTGAGTCTGGAATTGACAGCTGTATGCGTATAACTGTGGCTGCCAATCCCATACACTGCAATGACAGGTTGTTGGTGGCTGCAGTTATTTATGACTGTGATTACCTGCAGTGATTGTGGCTGGACACACTTTGAAACTCAGGCATGGGTCACCATTGGTCTAAAAAGGCCTAATTTATCTGATAATTGACCTTGATTGCGTGGGTTTAATTAGAACTGTGCTAAATATTGCACCTATAGTTTCTCCATGCGTTTTTTTATTACTTTTAACAAACTATGTTTTACAAGCTGGGGTTGCCTCACTCCCAGCACACTTTATTTTCCAAACAGGCTTGGAACCATCACACAGCATATAAACATTTTTTTTTAAATATATTGAATCTACTAGTGTGAGGCCAATTTAAGGTTTAGGGCTGACTCACATTAGAACATGGTGAAGAAAAGGCATTCCGTGTGCATTTCCCACACCAGGTTCAAAACACACCATCTTTGCGATCTGCTGTAGGTGCCTATACATAGTTAATGGTACCCCAAATGCAGATCACACATGCAATGCGTTGCAGGCGCCAGATCCCATGGTTCCGCAGTACCATGCAATTTGGTGCAACTAAAAACCATATAAACTTTAAGTGCCACTAGAAGCAATCGTCCTATGATATTCTGTTGACTCACATTGCTGCTGAGCAGGGATGGACTGGCCATTGGGACTACAGGGAGTTTCCCAGTGGGCCGATGGCTCAGTGGGCCGGCTTCAGTGGCAGTGGACCGCTGCCCCCCTCCGCTCCTCTGTCTCTACCTCCCCGCAGCGCTCACCTGGGGGGAACAAAGAAGCGGGGGGGAGGACCAGAGGAGCAGGGGGGACGAAAGAGGAGCATGGGGGAGGGGACAGCTGGCCTCTGAGTTTCTCACTTCTGCCTAATCTTGTCCCATAAGGGGGGGGCATCAAACTGATTCTTTGCCCCGGGTGAAATAATGTCTAGCTTCCCCACTGGTACTGCCTATAAGAGTACCAGTACCAGCCGTTCTACTCTAATAAAGTAGTGGCTAGTGAAGGGGGAAAGGGGGCTTGGGTGGTCGGGGGGGTGTGGGAGTTGTCCGGCCGCCGTGGGAGAGATCTGTCAAAGTGGGCCAGTCTGGATGAAGTCCAGGGCCAAATTTTTGTCCCAGTCGAGCCCTGCTGCTGAGTGATGAGAAAGCCCATCTTGTACACATGAAAAGAAGATGGAGCGGTACCCCCATAGGGGCTGCTGAAAGTTGTGGTCCACCTGTCACCCTGTCCAGCCCGGCATTCATTTCCCAATCACCTTGAGTCAACAAACAGTCCATATGCTTGTTTTTGTCATTTTTATTGAGGGATTTAAACTTGGATAGGAAAGGGAATATATGGGATGCCAAGTAGAATTTTAGAACAGTCAATTTGGGACAGAAATTTTTGTACATAACACTTCTTCAAACTCCTCCTGCACAAAACTTGCTTGCAGACTATCTCTCTCTCTCTCTCTCTGCTGCGCAATACTTAACTCCAGGCAAAGCTAGCACATGGTTAGGCCCAACTCTGACTCAGTTAGGCCATAGAGTTTGCCATTTGCAGGCAGAGACCACGGGTCCCTTTTTAATGTAGAAAAAAACAATAGGAAGTCTTTAGTGCTAGCTGTCCTATGTTGGGATACTGCTTCCGGCAATCCTCTTCAGGCCCTGCCTGGCTGCAGCTGCCCGACTCCACTACCTTTGCCATTGCAATCCTCACTGGCTCCACACCCAGCTCTGACTGTTGCCTCTCAGTCCTCTCTAGCATGCCTCTTCTTCAGCACTCCCAATAGCACATGTCATTCACCAGCCCTTCTGGCTGCTCACACACTGGTGGTTCCCTCCAGAAGACTTGCCCAGCAAGACTAGCTCCTAGTGCCCTCTTTGGTTCCTCTCTGCTTCCTGGCCAGATCCTTCTTGCTTTCCAGAAGAGCTCCGTTCTGCACCCAAACCCCAGGCCCAAGGTCACCCCCCCAGAATGGGAAGCGTCCTCAAAGGCCCCGACAACCTAGGGCTTCATCTCCAGTTCTTCAACCTGACAACTCCTCACCAGTTGGGCTGACGCTGGGTTTATCAAGGAGGCCTGCCCCCTGCCAATCCTAGTTTGGGATTGGTCAGGGCTCCCTGAGACACCCCAGACAGCTCCACCTCTCTTCCCCTCCTCTCTTTTAGAATCCTCTAGAAGCCAGAGGGAGGTAACCGAAAGATGATGCTGATGATCTGTGAGTCACCAGCCTACTGTGGGCCATTCCCAGCACACACAGATCAAAACAAACAAGCCTAGCTTCTAACTAGGCCTGCCAAAATTTACCTCACCTCTAGCAAATACCTAAGTAGTGGGTGCTACAGAAGGAGGATGGAACTCTATGGCAACAGCACAGGTATAAAGAAGAGTGAAAACTACTTCCCAGGCCACGCCCCAATGCATTTCACCCTGTCCGCAAGGCTTAGTCATACTGATGGCCTGGGAGGAGTTGAATGCAATTTGGAATGGAACGTTTTTCAAAAGTGGTGCATATACTACTTTTTAATTCTGGTGGGATTAGCAGCATGGGCTGTCAAATTGCACTGCAGGGGAATGCGCAGGAATACTGATTCTAGTCCAAAACTGAGTAAGCAGCTACATTTTGTCCTGTATGGGAAGACTGTTGATCAGTCTGTCCAATTTCAACCAAATTAGCTGACAAGATTAAAGATTGCAGATTGAAGGTCCTCTTTATTTGCAGACTCCACCCTCCCCCCACCTAAATTGCAAATGGCTTGAAAGACCCATTCAAAAATAAAGATTGTACAAATCACTTTGGCACAACTTTCTGGGGGCTTCAGGTAAGTTCAGGTGAGATCGCTGTGCCTTCTGAGATAGCTGAGAGCTCAGAATCCCGGGAGAGAGTGCTCCATGCTATAATGCCGAGTACACACGACCATTTTTAATGGTCTAGAAAAAATAAAGTTTTTTTCAACCTGATTCTTGTCAAGCCTGCCTTGCCTACACACGATCGTGAAAAAAAATGCTGGAGCAAAGCGCGGTGACGTACAACACGTACGACGGTACTATAAAGGGGAAGTACCATTCGGATGGCGCCACCCTTTTGCTGATTTTGTGTTAGTAAAAGTTTGGTGAGAAACGATTCGCGCTTTCAAGTCTTCGTGCTTTTCAGTCTGTTACAGCGTGACGAATGTGCTATCTCCATTACAAACGCAAGTTTTACCAGAACGATCTCATAACTTGCTTCTGAGCATGCATGTTTTTTTCCCGTCGTTAAAGCCTACACACGACCGTTTTTCACGAATTAGAGCATGTCCTAAACTTTAATGCCCATTTTTCACGTTGAGAAAAATGCTCTGGAGCCCACACACGATCGTTTTAAATGACCAATTTAAAAAATTGCATTTTTCTCGTCATGAAAAACGGTCGTGTGTACGCGGCTTAAGGCACAACTTTTGGGGCTTTGCATAGATTCGGATGAAATCGCTGTGCCTTCTGGGATAGCCGAGAGGTCAGAATCCCGAGAGAGAGTGCTCCAGGCTATAAGAGCATGGGGGCTTTGAGTAATGTGGACCTTTCCATTTGAAAGATAGTCCACTTCAAGGGCACCCATAGATCACAACTGGAAAACTAAACTTAAAGCGGAGCTCCACCCTACTTTCAACAATAGGCTAATCATACTGCCGACATTCAAAATGTTTAAAACAGAGGTTTTTATGTTTAAAATCAATAAACAGTACCTTTTGTTTAATGAGGCTTCCGGTCTGCAGGTATTCTTCGGGTATTGTGTCACTTCCCGTACCACACAGTGTGCTCTGGAATGAGGATGTGTATACATCAAAAAGGGGTGGAAACTTTAATTGGGGACATCAGCATCACCGCAACAAGGAAGTGCCTGCTTGTGGGCTTCTAATGCCCACAGTTAAAATGACAACGGCACAACGAGCGGAATATAAATGTAAATAGCAGACAGAATGACAGAGGAGTTGGACACCAATAGGTAGATTCACGTAGAAAGGCTTATCTTTAGGACGGCCTAGCCTAGCCTGTTTAGGCTACACCGCCGTAAATTAGTTAGGCTAGTAGTGATTTTCAAACCACTTACCTGCTAATCTACGGCAGCGTAGCCTCAAACGAGCGGGCGTAAGGGCGCCTAATTCAAATGACTTGGAGGGGGGCGTGTTGTATGGAAATGAGGCTTGACCTCAAGTTTTTTGAAGTTTTTTGACACTGCGCATGCGCCGGGCGACTACATTTCCCAGTGCGCATTGCGGCTAAGTACGCCGTACGGGCCTATTGATTTCGACGTGGACGTAAACGGCATAAATCCTGATTCGCGGACGACTTACGCAAACAACGTTAACATTTCGAATTTTGCGGCGGGAACGGCGGCCATACTTAACATTGGCTAGGCCACTAGAGCATAGCTCTAACTTTAGGCGGCCTATCCCTTACGGAAACGACGTAATTTGACGGCATAGGCCTGGCGTACGTTCGTGAATCGGCGTATCCCCTCATTTACATAATCGACGCCGGCCGCAATGGAAGCGCCATCTAGCGGCCATCAGAAAAATTGCAAGCTAAGATAGAACGGCGCAAGCCGGCCTATCTTAGCTTTGTTTAAGCGTATCTCTGTTTGAGCATACGCTTAAACAAACGCCGGCGTAGATTCAGAGTTAGGTCGGCTTATCTACTGATAAGCCGGTCTAACTCTTTGTGAATCTACCTACAAATACGTGAGTTTATTTAAGCTATGCTATTAACTATTTAACTACCCCAAAACAAAAGATCGTATTTGCGTGGGAGATCCACTTTAATGAAAATAGAGACTAAAATGTTCAGCTAAATGTGTGTTACTGCTGCCCCCCCCTTTTATAGGCACAAACATGGATACTCAAGCGAGCCCAGCATGCATGTTTATGTCTCGTCCATAAAAAAAGGGAAAAAATATATAACATAATTAATTATAATGTGCATTTATAAAGCTGCATGGTGCTTAGTCCAATCAAAGGCAGCCAGCTTGTTAAATTTGCCTAATTCCATTAACCTAGAATAAAGTCTCTCCACGGTCCCATGATTCAAGTGTCCTGCAATCACCATAATATCTGCAACACTCCACGTTCTTCCAATGTTATCTCTGCTAATCAGTGCTGTGATTGAGATATTAACATGGGACATTACAACTACATTCTGCACATATTGCAACTATATCCTAGCCATACAAAGCTTTATTATTTCTATTTATTTGTTTACTACCCCAGAGTGACAGTAACGCCAGGTATTGCTGCACCCGTGTAATTAAGAACTCGGAAAATGAACCTTTTTTTTAATGTAATTTTCAAGAGGAAGGGAAACACAGGAGCAATTTCATTTAACAAAATAATTAAATCAGGAATAAATCAGTGAAGTATTTCATCAAGCAAAAAAGTTTTAATGAAACTGCAACCAGGAAATCATATTACTGCTTGGAATCACAGAACTAAAAAGTATGCAGTACAGTATATTCTCTTGGATGAATTATTTTTATAGTGCAACTAAACTTTCTCTGCATCATTACACATGTATTACCTAGATTCAGGTACATGGCCGCAACTTTGCGGCGGCGCAGCTTAAGGAATTTAAGCTGCCCCGCCGTAAGTTAGCGAGGCAAGTACATGATTCACAATGTACTTGCCTGCTAAGTTACGGCGACGTAGCCTAAAGCGGCGGGCGTAAGGGCGCCTAATTCAAATGTGTTTGAGGGGGGCGTGTTTTATGCTAATAGTGCTTGACCTTACAGTTTTTTACATTTTTTTAGAACTGCGCATGCGCCGGGCGCCTACATTTCCCAGTGTGCATTGCGGCTAAGTACGCCGCACGGACGTAAATCCCGATTCACGGACGACTTACGCAAATTACGTAAAAAATTTGAATTTCGACGTGGGAACGGCGGCCATACTTGACATTACTATTCCAATAGGGCCTAGCTCTAACTTTACGCGGCCTATCTCTTACGTAAATGGCGTAAAAGTACTGCGTCGGCCGGGCGTACGTTCGTGAATCGGCGTATCTACTCATTTACATATTGTACGCCGACCGCAATGGAAGCGCTACCTAGCGGCCAACCAAAATATTGCAACCTAAGATAGGACGGCGCAAGCCGTCCTATCTTAGATATGTTTAAGCGTATCTCTGAGCATACGCTTAAACATAAGTCGGCATAGATTCTGAGTTAGGTCGGCTTATCTACTGATAAGCCGGCCTAACTCTTACTGAATCTACCTAGTAAAGCCTTCCTTCCTTCCTTTCTTTCCTTCCTTCCCTTCCTTCCCCCCTACCTTTTTCCTCCCCCCTACCTTCTTCCTTCCCCCTACCTTCATCCTTCCCCCTACTTTCGTCCTTCCCCCTACCTTCTTCCTTCCCCTACCTCCTTCTTTCTTTCTTTTCCCTTCCTTCCCTTGCTCCCCTATTCCCTCCCTTGTTCCCTCTTCTTGTCCTACCCCATGCCTTTGATTCCTTAGCTCCCTTTCTACTCTTGCTTTCTTCCCTACCTTTTTTTCTTCTTTCCTTACAGATACTATTGGGGGGACCTTGAACGAACCAGAAACGCATGCACAGGAACTCAAGACTATGGCTTAAAGCAGATGTCCCACGGAAAAAAAATATTAAAAGCCAGCAGCTATAAATACAGCAGCTTCTAACTTTTAATATATAGACACTTACCTGTCCAGGGCGCCCACAATGTCGGCAGCCGAAGCCAATCTGTCGCTCGAGGATCGGCGGCTGCCACCGCCATCCTCGGTAAGGCCGACCCTTGCGGCTTCATTTCCTGGTTCCCTACTGCTCATGTGCGAGTCGTGCTGGACATCCTCACTGTTCCCTGCTGTCTTCTGGGACCTATGTGTCTCCCAGAAGACATTTGGGGAGTACAGAATAGGCGCTGGAAGTAGCGTAGGTCACCTTGATCACCGAGGTGATCTATACCAGGAAGTGGGAGCAAATACCTGTATTAGATATCTGGTATCTGCTCCCCCCTGAAAGGTGCCAAATGTGACACCGGAGGGGGGGAGGATTCCAAAAAGTGGAAGTTCCATTTTTGGGTGGAACTCCACTTTAAGAAGCTTGCTGGTCAGCTTGGAACGCTGAACCATCTGAATGCTCCCAAGGTCATGGCCTCTTCTTCTTGAGTTATCTCCAGTCTGGACTCTTCTACACCTGTGCAGGTACTTGGGCAGCCACAGTTAGGTTCAGTTGCTACATGTTACATACCTCACAACTTTCTGAGATGGGAATGAGGGACACCTATCAGCAAAAGTATGTAGGCATAGGACACACCCCTTGCCACGCTCCCTTAAAGGAGAATTGTACAACAAAATAAGATTGGTTAAACACACAAGTGCTTTTTTTACCACTACTATTCCTTTATATTGGCTTTTGGAATTTACAAATGCAGCAATTTAGAAATCAGATGAAAGGTTTAGCACTGGGAAAGACTTTTTGATAGATAAAAAGTGCATTTTATATACATCTATATAGATCAGACCAAAATGAGGGACAAATGAGGAGAATGATGGACAGAGGGACATTGCTCCAAATCAGGGACAGTCCCTCCAAATCAGGGACAGTTGGGAGGTATGATGTTATGTATGTTCTGACAAAAGTTTAGTAAAGTTGTTCCAACTGCTCGAGGCCTGGTCTAAAGTTTCTCAAAAGGGTGCATGTGGGGTCCTGGCAGCTTTTCAGGGAATCAGGGTCTGAAATAGCACATTGGGGTCTGTGAAACATCACTGTAATGCAAGATTAGCCTTTGAGTCTAAGAGGAGTAGAAGTTACTGTGGTTAACCACAGGAGGAAAAAGCAACCAGTCTTTGGCGTGGTAACTGGTTAGGTGGTGGGTCCTTCAGTAGCAAGTGGGTCCAGTATCTGACCCCCTCCCTAGCTGTTTTTTTTATTTATTTATTTACCAAAAATATGTAGAATACATATTGGCCTAAACTGCTGAAGAAATTAATTTTTATTTTATTTATTTTTAGGAAATTTATTATAGTAAAAAATATATATTTAATAATAAAACGCAAAAAGAAAGCTCTATTTGTGGGAAAAAAAGGACATCAATTATATTTGGGTACAGCATCAGTTAAAACGACGCAGTAAAGTATAGCAAAAAATGACCTGGTCAGGAAGGGGGCAAATCCTTCCGGTGCTGAAGTGGTTAATATTGTTGTGAAGAGTCAATGTTTATGCAGCTTTCATAATCTATTTTGTATTTTTCTGCAGGGTATGCATGCTCTTTGCTACTCTTTTGCATGATTAGCTCTAACTTTGCATCTGTTGAGTAAACTGCAAGTTGCAGTTACTTCCTGTATGATCATTTGGCGGATTCCCAATTCTGTTAACCCCCCTGGCGTTATTCCCGAGTCTGGCTCGGGGTAGAATTTCGGAACCAAAAACGGTAACCCCGAGCCAGACTCGGGATCGCCTCGCAGCATCCACAGGCAGGGAATTACTTGCCTTGTCCCTGGATCCTGCGATGCCACCGTGCTGTGTGAGCGAGCGGTGTCCTCGCTCGATTCACACAGTGCCTGTGTGCCGCCGAACTCCGTTCCATGCGACGTTACGACGCACGGGGACGGAGATCGCCGCCAAATTCAAAAAAGTTAATAAACACATTACATACAGTATACTGTAATCTTATAGATTACAGTACTCTATATAAAAAAAATACACACCCCCTTTGTCCCTAGTGGTCTGCCCAGTGTCCTACATACGTACTTTTATATAATAAAAACTGTTCTTTCTGCCTGGAAACTGTAGATTGTCCAAAAGTGTCCCTTTATGTCAAAAATGGTTTTAGAGCAGCTAGAAAACAGCGATAATAAATTATAATCACTTGCAGAATTGAGCGATAGCGATTTGTGGGGAAATTCGTCATAAAAAAATAAAAGTAATGACAGCGACAATTCTGCAACTGAGCAAATTTCAGTGTTTTGATTTGATACATTATTGAATAATTATTATTATAATTATATTATTATTTGTAATAATTATTTATAGTTATTTATTATATTATAATTTATGATATTATTTTTCAAATTTTATTATACCCGGGATGTCTACTAGACTCTTGTTTGGACAGATTTAAGTGAGTTATTCCTAAGAATTGCAGGCCTACAGTATAAAACGCCAAATTTCCATGCAAAATAATGGTACCGCTTTCAGCACCTAAAATCTGAAATAACCATACCGCCAGGGAGGTTAAACATTAAGGGCCATATTCTCAACGAATTTACGCCGGCGTATCAGAGATACGCCGACGTAAGTCCGATTTTAAGGCCGTCCTATGTTTAAGTGTATTCTCAAACTGAGATACACTTAAACATGCCTAAAATACGACGACCTGCGCCGTTGTATCTTAGGCTGCAATATCTACGCTGACCGCTAGGTGGCGTTTCCTTGCGGTCAGCATAGAATATGCAAATGACTAGTCACGCCGATTCTCTAACGTACGCTTGCCCGTCGTAGTGATTTTACGTCGTTTCCGTAAGCGATACGCAGCGTAAAGATAAAGGTGGCATACTCAATGTTAAGTATGGCAGTCGTTCCCGCGTCGAAATTTTAAAATTTAACGTCGTTTGCGTAAGTCGTCCGTGAATGGCGATGGACGCCATTTACGTTACCGTCAAAACAAAGGACGTCCGTGAGACGTCATTTAGCGCAATGCACGTCAGGTAATTTACCAGACGGAGCATGCGCATTGCGATCGGCGCGGGAGCGCGCCTAATTTAAATGATCCACGCCCCCTACCAGGATCATTTGAATTAGGAGTGCTTGCGCAGGTGGACTTTACGCTAAGCCGCCGCAAGTTTACAGGTAAGTGGTTTGGGAATAAGGCACTTGCCAGTTAAACTTGCGGCGGAGTAACGTAAAGGACATACGTTACGCCGCCGGAGATATCTAAGAATATGGCCCTAAGTCTTTTAGTAAGAAGTCATGGTTTCTGCAATTGAGATGTCTAAATCCTGCTTAAGGCTTCACACCGAATCTTGTAAGAAGAGGAAATCATTATGCGAGGAATTATTTTATCAAAATACTGCCAGTCCCATGCTACAAATTTTCAAATATAGAATTCGAAGAGCTGCCATGTCTAAGTCATGCCCCTTTAAAAAGGAAAATTTGCAGCTGCAGCTAGGTCGATAAAACATTTACTGTCATTATAGAACATCAAGAAAGAGGTACGGAACAGCCAACCGTCTTGTAAGAGAAGACTTTTCTTTCCTAGCCATTAATAGTTCAATTTTACAGTGTATTAAAATGTCTCATAACTTATTTTTGTCTGTACTTAGGGGCAATTTCATAAAACTTTCAACCTGCGAGAAAAAGTTAGACAATTTCATGTCATTTTTATTTTTTAAGTGTAAAACCAACGCAATGAAATTTCAAGGGACAATGATTAAGTACAGTATGTCATTTCATATTTCCTTTTGGAAATTTTAATTGCGTGGCTGTCATGTTCCTTACTGGTTTCAAGATATTCTGGCAAAAAGCAAGTAGGCATACATCTTCTAGGTCACTGATAGACATGTGCACAGCAAAAATTTTCGTTTATTTCTGTTTCGTTTCTGTTCGTTTATCGTGATTCGTAACGAGTCGTAATTTCGTAAGACGTTAGTTATCGTATTCGTACTCTTTAGTATTTTCGTAACACTCTTTTTTCCGTTTTCTGTTTTTTTCTGTTAGTTTATTTTTCGTTGAATCGAGATTCGTATTTTCGTTATATTTTGTATTCTGCCGCGTTCGTATTTTTAAAATGATTTTATTCGTTCCTTCGTTTTTACGTTAGTTTAATTTTCGTTGTTTTGTTATTCGTATTTATATTATATTTTCCATCATGCCGCATTCGTATTTTCGTAAAGAAATATATTTTCGTTGCTTTATGATCATTCGTATTTTCATGTCTAATTTCCTTTGATTGTAAAAACGTACTTTTGTAGATTTTATTGCATTCGTAATTCTGTTAGAATACATTTTACGTTTATTCGACACACTACTCGTCGTAATTTTGTAATTCGGATTTTACTGTGATTGACTTGACTGTCTTAGTTAGCACACACACCCTGTCTAGAATGAAGTCTGACGTAGAAGAAAACTAAAATATGTCAGATATTACAAATACAAATCTAGAAAGTAGATGCACTGCAGTCTAACACAGAAAAAGACACAAGGAGCCAGGAGGTAATGAGAAAGAAGCTCATTGGGGGAAGGAACAAACCTCTTCAGAGGAAAGGGACAGCGCTCAGTGGCTATTGGTCAGAAATATTTCAGTACTAACGAAAGCTAATTTACATTATTTTGTATTTTCGTTGTTTTCATTTCAGTTTTCCGAAGATCCGTAATTTATTTTTCGTTAGTTTTGATTTTCGTTTTTTAGTCTTTGTTCGGCATTTCGTTTTCTTTTCGGTCTTCGAATATTAGTAAGTTTGCATTTTCGTTCATTTTGTTTTTCGTAATTATTATTTTTTTTTGGGTTCGGTATTTTCGTTGTTTCTATGTTTTCGTTTCTTTCTTCTTTCGTATCTTCGTTGTTTTCCATATTCGTTATTTTGAAAATATCGTTATTCGTTATTAATTGCGCTAAACCATTCGTTCATTCGTATGTTAACGAATCAACTAAAATAACGAAAAATGACGGAAAACGTATTCGTAACTTAAAAAATTGCACATGCCTAGTCACTGATTAAAAGGGGGAGCTTCACTAAAACTGGAGAGTGAAAAATCTGGTGCAGCTCTGCATAGTAGCCCATCAGCTTCCAGCTGTCATGACATTACACCATGAGGGTTGGTGATTAGTTATGTATTGTTTATCTGGTTATAATTATTGCATTTTGATTTATGTTTTCTTTGTAGATCATTTTCTGGCATAATATACTCCTGAAGAAGCGGGTAACAGCGAAACATGTAGAGTTTGCAACTGGAAGAGTAGTCTCTGGCCCAGATTCTCAAAGAGCTTACGACGGAGCAGCGCCATGTACGCCGTCGTAAGTCCTAATCTGGGCCGTTGTATCTATGCGACTGATTCTTAGAATCAGTTACGCATTGATATCCATTAGATCCGACAGGCGTAAGTCTCTTACGCCATCGGATCTTAAATGCAATTTTTTTTTGACCGCTAGGTGGCGCTTCCGTCGTTTTCCCCGTCGAGTATGCAAATTAGCTAGATACGCGAATTCCCGAACGTACGCGCGGCCAACGCAGTAAAGTTACGTCGTTTACATTAGGCTTGTCCCGGCGTAATATTGCCCCTGGGTATATGAGGAGCAACCAATGTTAAGTATGGCCGTCGTTCCCGCGTCGAAATTTGAAAAGTTACGTCGCTTGCGTAAGTCGTCCATGAATGGGCCTGGACGCCATTTACGTTCACGTCGAAACCAATGACGTCCTTGCGATGTCATTTGGAGCAATGCACCCTGGGATATTTTACGGACGGCGCATGCGCAGTTTGTTCGGCGCGGGGACACGCTTCATTTAAATGCTACACGCCCCCTACCCGCCGAATTTGAATTCCGCCGGGTGATTTACGCCGCCGCAACTTTACACGTGTGAAAAAAGCACTTGCCTGAAAAACTTGCGGCAGCGTAACTTAAATCAGATACGTTACGCCCGCCCGCCCAGTTTTACGCCGATCTACGAGAATCTGGGCCACTGTGTATAACAGTGCGGAACTACTGTGTATATCAAATTTTTCCAATTTGCGTCAGAAAAGTGGATGCTCCACATAGCAACATCTGGTGTCTATTATCTACTTATTTATGGTTTTATGATGTATATTTTGATATAATAAATTTAAAATGTTTGTAACCTTACTGTGTAAGTCTATACCGTACCATGAAAGTCCATATTGCCTTCACAACATTTAGCCCAGGTTCACACTGGGTACGATTTGCTTAGATTTGAGATGCGATTTCACATGTGAAATCGCATCTCAAATCGGCGGCATTTGCCGGCAATTGTCGGCAATGACACCGTCCTAATCGGTGCGACGCCGCATCTGCGGCGCTGCACCGATTTCAAAAAGTAGTTCCTGTACTACTTTTTTCGATTTCGGGGTGCGATTTACATTGACATCTGTGCAGAAACCTGCACATATGTCTCTTAAATCGCGGCCGAAATCGGGACTGCCAGCATGAGTGAAGCCGTGCGAGTTCAGCTGAACTCGCACGGCTTCACTCCCGCAGCCCAGTGTGAACCAGGGCTCAAACTTTCTATCTAGTACCGTATATACTCGAGTATAAACCGAGTTTTTCAGCCCTTTTTTTAAGGTCAAAAATACCCCCCTCGGCTTATATGTGAGTCAGTGTACCTGGAATTATTGACAGGCTGCGGGCATCCATTGATTGTTTAAAAGTCGCGGTCTTCTCCTGGTCCCTTCCGTGATAGTCGTTTCTCAGCAGACACAGTTCCGCCTATCACGGATGTTCTCTCATCCTCGGACTCAGTTTCCCAGCAGACACTGTGTTCAGTGTTCCGCCAATCACGGGTGTCCTTTCATCCTCAGGCAAGAGGACGTCCGTGATTGGGGGAACACTGAACACAGTGTTTCCTGGGAAACTGAGTCCGAGGATGAGAGAACGTCCATGATAGGCAGGAACTGTATCTGCTGAGAAACGCCTATCACGGAAGGGACCAGGAGGAGACCGCGACTTTTAAACAATGAATGGACGCTAGCAGCCTGTCAATAATTTCAGGTACACTGACTCGGGCACAGTGAGGCTGCAGTGGGCACAGTGAGGTTTGCACAGTGAGGTTGCAATGGGCACATTGAGGAGTGCAAATGGGCATTGTTGACCCTCTTTTCCGCCTACAGTAGCTGCTGCATTCTCACCCTAGGCTTATACTCGAGTCAATACGTTTTCCCAGTTTTTTGTGTTAAAATTAGGTACCTCGGCTTATACTCGGGTTGGCTTATACTCGAGTATATACGGTAATAGGACAAAGGTACATTATTCTTTTCTTATCAAGTAGTTTTTTCATATAATTGAACAAGCTGATGTTAGAAGCTGATTGGCTAACATGCACAGGTGCACCAGATTCTAAGTGCTCCAGTTTTAGTAAATCTCCCTCAAAGCCTAGCTTAATTATTTTCAGTTTACATCAGCTAAATACATTTCAGAGGCATCAAAACAGAAATGCATGCAAAGTCATACAGCTGGTTTTGTTTTGAAAGTAGCCACAACCTTAGTTGAAAAGCCTGTCCCTTAGCAGCATGCTGCAGACAAGGATCCTTTCTCTCTGTGTGGAAGCAGTGGTCTCACTGCATAGGTCTGACAAGCCCCCTGCTGAGTCCAATCAGGTATGAATAAGGAGGGTGCATGTCAGAGAGAAATGCAACACACCCTATTGGCTCCTTGTGCTACTTCTACCGCCCCCTCCTTGAGCTCTGCTGTGCAAAGACCACAAGAGGCTGATTTCAAGACAAATTCTAGTACTTACACTGCTTGCAGTAATAATAAAACAAATATATATTTAAAGCAAAACTTCACACTCTAAATCAGCATTAAAGGGGTTGTAAAGGAAATGTTTTTATTTTTTAAAAATAACATACATGTTATACTTACCTCCACTGTGCAGCTCTTTTTGCACAGAGTGGCCCCGATCTACGTCTTCTGGGGTCCCTCAGCGGCTGTCTCTGGTCCTCTCCGCAAGAACTCACCACATTCATGCGAGCTCTCTCGCATTGTGTGGAGTCCTTGCGGGCGCGCTCCCGTGATACAGCGAGCTGTATCACTCGGCCCCGCCCCCCCCCGCGTCATTTGTTGTAAAGGGGTCAGGTAAGTAAACCTTTTTAGAATGCATTAAGTTGAAAAAAACGTTTACCTTTATAACCCCATTAACTATTTTTTATTCTTAAAGCGGGGGTTCACCCAAATAAAAATTTTAACATTACATTCAGCCGAGTTGTGAGAATGACATTAGGCTGTTTTTTTTTTAAATCCTGGACGTACATATCGTATTATCTATATTTTCCCCGCGGCTTCCGGGTATGTAATCTGCGGGACTGGGCATTCCTAATTTTTTCACATGCTTCCGACCGGCGCATACAGCACGTCACGAGTTGCCGAAAGAAGCCGGACTGCGAGTCGTCTCTATACGGCGCCTGCGCACCGACGTTCGGCAACTCGTGACACGCTGTATGCGCCGGTCGGAAGCATGTCAATCAATTAGGAACGCCCAGTCCCGCAGATTACATACCCGGAAGCCGCGGTGAAAATATAGATAATACAGTATGTACGGCAAGGATTTAAAAAAAACAGCCTAATGTCATTCTCACAACTCGGCTGAATGTAATGTTAAAAAAATTTTTTTGGGGTGAACCCCCGCTTTAAGCTAGCATTAGAAAATAGATAGGAAAGTATATTAAATTTTGTTATTTTATTTTACATTTTGTGACGGACCACCTGGCTCCCAGCCTGGGTGCTTCCACCAAGATACAGCTTCCTCTAAGAACCAGGTATCATAGCTGAATATTGCACCCAAGAACTAGACGACACTAGCTTTTTTTTTTTTGTAAAATTATTTTTATTGATTTTAACAACACATACAAACAAACAGCAGCAGCCGACCCAGCATAACACTGAGTCGGTGATGGCCTACCTAATCAGGTACAGTTAATAAAACATGTCCTGTCTAACTAACAGTAGTGCTACCTAACTAATATTTAAGAACCAGAACAACCACATTGGTAGGGTCTGCTCATAGTGTTCAGGTGCTGCTCATATTGTCTAAATGTTTCACACTGGTCCAGTAGATGGGCATATTGAACAGTGGGAGGAAACCTGACAAATGAGAGCATAGGAATAGTTACAGCCCTGGTGATTGGCAAGAGGAAAGTGCCTCAGTGCACGCTGGGTGACTGTATATATGCCAAGCGCACATGTGCTCGGGTCTTCATCTGGATAGCAGGGTCCGGAGGGAGAGGACGGCTGCCCCTCCTCTGTAGAAGGTGCCAATGCGGCCTCTGGGGGTTGACCTGAGGGCCTGAATTGGCGTTTAGCTGCAACCCAGATGTCCTGCAGAGCTGACTGGAAGGGAGACACACCAGGAAGGATCTGTTTTGGCCTACAGTGAATACAGATCTGTGTCATGGGGCCTGTCCTGTGAGGGCCATCCCTTCAGCTGTTAGGCCTTGTACTCACGACCGGATCTGTGCGCTGGAAACTGTCTGCCCGACAGTTTCCGGCGTACAAGGCTGATTTGTGTTTTGTTCCGCTGGCGTGTACACACCAGCGGACCAAATTCCCGTCGTACCGGAACGCGTGCACGTAAACTACGTACGACGTCACTATAAAGGGGAAGACCAAACTTAATGGCGCCGCCCTCTGTTCCTCTTTTGCTAGTTACGGGTTTGCTCGTGTTAGTGAAGGTTTGGTTAGAGCTGATTCGCGCTTCTCGGTCTCCAGGCTTTGACAGCGTGTATTCACGGGTTCAGTGCGTGTGCTTGCGGTAACGTAGTTGTCATTCGGCTATAGGCAAGCAGGTTGTTTCTGCTTTAGCAGTTGCATCCTGTGCGCTCGTATCTGTTTGTCACGCGTTTGTCGCAGGTAGTGCTGGATTTGCGAGTGCTTTCTGTTTCAGTGTGTTCTTGACTGACCAGCCGGCCGGTTTGAAGCCATGATGGAGCAGCAGCGTCAATTTTCGCGAGTTGGTGCTGTTTATGGGATGGCTGCTGGATATGTTCATTTGTCCAGTACTTTGGCCAGAAACAGGGGGCGGAGGCGTTTCTGGACCAAGAATTGGTTGCGCCAGCGTGACCAGTTCTCACATATGCCTCTGCTTAGGGAACTCCAGGAGAATAATCCTAATGACTTTAGGAATTTTCTCCGCATGACGGACCCCGTATTCAACCGTCTGCTGGATCTTCTGTCCCCCTATATCACGAGGCAGGACACTGTGATGCGCCAAGCCATCACGGCCGAGCAGAGGCTTATTGCCACGTTGCGGTACCTGGCGACTGGGAGGAGCCTGCAGGTCCTCAAGTTCTCGACAGGCATCTCTCCGCAGGCGCTTGGGGTCATCATACCGGACACGTGTGCTGCCATCATCAAAGTTATGCATGAGGAGTATATTAAGGTAAGTTTCCTGGCTCTAATAATGTGGCCAACTAACTTTATTTTTATTTTCCCAGATATGCTGTGTGTTTAACTAACGTTACCTTTTCTCCCTATGCATGTTGATATCAGCTTTACATGTTTTATTCTTGGCCTACCTGCATATTTGTCCCTTACCCAATATTAACCTGTCCAGCATGCTATCCTAGGGACAAACCCACCTTGCCATTTTTTCTAACAGGACTTTTTGGTTTTTGTGTCCCCCCCCCCCCCCTTCAAACTTTTATTGTCCCCATCAGAGGGCTGTGGAGTCTCTTAATGAAGTGGCCCTATATATTTCATTTCCCAAATTCTCCATGCACATTTTTCTAATGCAATTTTAATACTGTGAACTGTCACAAGGATGCTTGTAGGATGTTTTTGTTCCAAAGTACTAAATCTCTTTTTTTGTTTGTCCCCACAGCTACCCTCCACACCACAGGAATGGCAGTCTGTGGCTTCCCAATTTGCCCAGCGGTGGGATTTTCCAAACTGCGGTGGAGCAATAGATGGGAAACACGTCCGCATTGTGCCCCCACCCCGCTCGGGGTCCTACTATTATAATTACAAGGGTTATCATAGTATTGTGTTGATGGCGGTGGTGTCGGCACAGTATGAGTTTCTATATGTGGACGTGGGGAAGAACGGCCGGATGTCTGATGGGGGAGTGTTCGCACGGACTGATTTCTATGATCGTCTCCAAGCTGGTGGTCTGGCATTGCCACCAGATGAAGATAATGTGGAAGGACTTCCGTTTGTGTTCCTAGCGGACGAGGCTTTCGGGCTTGGTCCTCACCTCATGCGGCCTTTTCCCCAGAGGACCCTCACCTCAGAGAGGAGTGTGTTTAATTTTCGGTTGGCCAGGGCTCGGAGGGTAGTCGAGAATGCCTTTGGGATACTCACCAACCGGTTCCGCCTGTTCAGGACATCGATACATCTGGCGGAATATAAATTGGACACCGTTGTATTTGCCTGCTGCATTTTGCACAACTTTTTACGCAGGCACTCCCAGACGTACCTACCCGACATCGGTTCTGAGGCAAGACTACCCTCAGATCCCCTTCCCGGGCTGGACACTGGTCGCGCTGGCTTGGCCCCCCAATCAGCTCGTGAGGTACGCGACAAATATGTTGAGTACTTCATGGGTCGGGGGGCCATTGCTATGCCAGATCATATTTCTTTCTAATTCGGCCCCCAAAGAAAGGAATATTCTCAAAAATAAAAAATAATTAGACCATTGGACTTTATACAGTTGTTTGTCATTAATGCTTTTTCTCTTTTTCTCTGTCTTCCTGGTTCTCTAGCTAACTTCTTCAATTGTAATGCATAATTGATTTCTCCACTTTTAGTAACTAACCACATTTTGCACAGTATTCACTCATCTACAAACAGGGTATTGAGTCTAGAAATAAGAAGCAACTCCATTTGTAAATTTTGAGGTCAAGTATTTTAATTTTTGCTTGTTCATGACCCCAAAAATTATTTTATATTTTTTTCATTACTCCTTGCTTTTGTACTTAGGAGTAAAAAAAATTTTTTTTAATTTTTTTTTTTTTCAGGTAATTCAACCAAAAATATTATGCAGATTATACATTTATTAACAAGTTAACTTTTTTTTTTCTCAAATATAGTTAGATTTATTGTTTACATATATATATATATATATATAGATTATATTTGGTGGGGTGTTTAGCGCCTTAATTTTTTTTTTGTGCATATTTTTTATGCACAAAAAACAATAATTTTTTTAACATTTTTTTTGTTTTTGGTGTGTTTTTCTCAACCAAAATTTTTAGGTGAGAATTTGGAGTCAAATCTCTACTTCACTAAATTCAGTGATTAGAGAGATTTATAATTCTATATATATATTTTTAAAAATTTTTACCGTTGTTTATTCTTTATGGTCTAAACTTTATAGTATCCCAAAATGTTCAACATGGTCAAAAAGTAACAAAATCCAATTCCAAAAATATAAAAACTCACAACAGCAGTCAGTCATGGTGTGCTTTCACACTGGAACACGCCAAAATTGGAAGATACACACATTCAGTGCAAACTCGACAAATGTCATTGGTTCAACAGACAAATGGCCACATGTGCTATCTGACATCATGGGTGATCAATGTCTGTGTTTTGTGGGAGCAAACCCTTCCTCTCAACTACTTGAGGATGGAGGAGGGGGTTGGACCCACAAAGCACAGACACTAGATATTCTGTGATGGCAGATAGCACATGTTGGCACACTGTGTGTGTATCTTCAAATTTTGGCGTATTCATTATTCAAACTGTAAAAATGTTTGTGGGGGCGGGGGATGGGCGGGGGGTGTTTCAGTCTTTGACACGGCCCATCATGTCAATAATGTTCTTAAAATTAGATTCGATCACCATCATTCTTTGCCGCATATTGTCCATTTCCGTGCTGCATTCCAAAAGCACATTTGTTACATTCTGTTCCATGAGAAACATCCTTTCACGCATATTGTGCATTTCAGTGCTGCACTCCATTACCTGCTGAATAATTATAGCAGCACTTGCACGTGAAAATATTGGCACACCATCCTCCTCCCCTAAAACCAACAAAAAAAAAGGCATTTACAACTTTATTTTTCGATGAGGCCTATCTACATATGTTTTTTTGAATCAAGCTAGGGTGACACTGACCTGATGGGCTTCTCCTTTCCACCTCTTCGACATCTTCTATCACTCCTCCTTCTTCCACCACCTCCCCATCATCTTCAATCACTCCTCCTTCTTCCACCACTTCCCCATCATCTTGGACTCCTCCTTCATCCATCAATCCACCTTCTTTCAATTCGCCAAATTGTTCTTCCGCCACTTGCCCTTCATCTGCTATGACTTCTAAGTCCAAAATTACTTCTTCCTCCTCTCTTCCTTCCTCCTTTCTTCCTTCCTCCTCTCCTTCCACATCCTCCTCTCCTTCCACATCCTCCTCTCCTTCCACATCCTCTTCTCCTTCCACATCCTCTTCTCCTTCCACATCCTCTTCTCCTTCCACATCCTCCTCCTCCTCCACATGTTGAGATGGCAGATTTTGGCCTTGTCTGGCCCTCTCTGCCTCCTCCAAATGCTGGCGACTTCTTTCCCCTGAAATAAACCAAAAAAAATGTAGACTCATCAGCACACAGATATTGGAGAGCATAAATCGCACACATTGCTTAGAAGATGCTTTCATTTAGTTACTTTTATCTTTCACCAAACCTACATTTTGCAATTACTTCTATATGGCAAGCTCTGATCCTGCCCCTTTTTAGCAAAGTGACACACATGGATGTCCCCCCTAAACTGTATTTCTGGGAGACCCTACCAAAACCCATTTTTGATTTGTGGAGACACAGGTGCTCTGCATTTCAGATGTGAAAACATCTGCTTTATTACCACTGTTTTTAGAATGAATCCTGTTTGCCTTTCCCATTCTCATACTTTTTTTTTCTTGAACTAGCTTTTACACAATGTTTACAAACAAAGTTTTTGGCCAGTGAGCCATGTCCAGGTGTGTTGTTCCTGGACTAACCGAGCCTTTATGATAAACTATGTGATGTTACGTTGTTTACTAAGAACACTGTTTGTAAATATGTAGTTATTTATGTCCTAAAAAATAAATGACAACATGTCTTTAAAATTACAAGCAGGCCAAGGAGGCAGATGGTGAAATATACATGGCAACACATTATTGCAGACAATCACCCCCCCCCCCCCCCAACCCCAATATATATTTACTTACTTTTACGCAGAATTTTAAGTATTTTCTTCATCTTATGTGGCTCCCTCAATTTTAAGTCTGACCATCGTTTCCTCAGCTGTTCCTTGGACCTGGTGATCCCAAACATCCTCTGCATTCTCCTCGCCACCTTGTCCATAATATGTGCCTTTCGGCGGTTAGGGGTCTTGTATGGCCCTAATTCACCATCATAGTCCTTCTTTCGCATGATGTAAACTAACTCCACCATTTCCTGGAACCGCATATTAGTGGCTTTATATCTTCTTTTCCTTGATCGGGACGTCCCTGCCTCTGTCCCTTCACTTGTGGCATGAGAGCATCGTGCCCGCTCGTGTGACATCGCCATCTTTCCTTTCCCACAGAGATTATGGGCGTGGAAAAGATGAATTCTTACGCCATGGGCGGAGAAGAGGGCGGCGTTTAATACATACGCGGAGTGTAGAGAATGCAAACAACGTGTTTACGTCCGTTACGCGGAGAATCTTCGAGCGCATCCAGAACATACACAGTTAACGCCATATTTCCTAAACTCATTGATTAGGGGCCTCGCAAAGGTGACGAGGGCGGGGTTTCATAAATACGCGGAGTGTTTAAAAGGTTTACGCCGTGATTACGCATCTTACGCGGTAATTAGGCGAGCGTGAGAAACGAGGAGCGAGAGACAGGAAGGTAAGGAAATTAAAAATGTGATCAGCAGAGGCCTTGAAAATGTAGACACATGGGATGGGGGTTTGGGCTGTTGGTTGCACCCTTTTTAAGCTATTCTGTCTATGGGGTACCACAATGTTATTTTGGTATCCAAATGCTTTTGGACACCTCACAAAATAGAGATGTGAACAATGCTGTACCTCATTGACAAGTTTTTGAATGGTGTATTCAGATCAGGCAAAGTATTGTTCAAGTGTTGGTTGTACAGAGATCATTAGGAAGTGTCTTTTATGTCATCCATTGTCAGGGGCATGAGATTTACACATGAAAGAGTGCCTAGATGAAAACTGTCATTTGTAAGCATTGTTTAATTTAATATATTTAAAATATTTACTGCAATGTGAACAATGGCTCTGCATCTAGCAAATCAATGTTTGGTACAAGCAATGCGGCCGAGCTGCCAATCATTGTTGAAACAAGAGAGACTGTGTTTGTAATTAGATATAGGTAATAAATTTGAAGACACATATTAGATCAAGGTCAACGCTGATCCTTTGGAATATTTATTTTTCTGTGGTTTATGTTTTTGGAATCTAGACTCAAAAAGAAATCTAATTTAGAAAAAATTACAATGGACCTCCTACAAAGCAAGGAATCTATAGAGGCCTTACTTCAAAAATACCAGGACACGCCCATCCTGTGGAATTCAAAACACTCTTTATATTGCAATAAAGAGGTACGAGCGGCAGCACTAGAAGAGCTAGCAAATTATATGCAAACTTGGGTGCCAGGATGCACTGCCAACATGGTGAAGGATAAACTTGCCAACCTCAGAAGCACATACAGGAGAGCATACAAAGCTAATAAAATCAAAAAATCGGGAGCAGCAGCAAGACAAGCAAAGGAACCCAAACTGTGGTATTATAAACAGATGGCTTTTTTGCGGGACGAAATGGAAGGCAGGAAAACGATGTCCAGTCTTTCTTCCAACCTTTCCTCCATGCTACCTTCCAGCGGACCTTCCCCAGATGACCACAGCCCTGCAGAGTCGGAGGAAGAGGGCCTGGCTGACAGAGATGCAGATCTGCCACCCTTCGATGAGGAGGTATAGTAGTTTCCTCTATATTTATGGCGTAAAGAATTCTTGGTGGATTAATGATTAGATATTGTAAAAAAAAAAACAAGCTGGGAAAAAGCAAACAAAAAGGTGTACAGACAAATAGGTGTCAGGGATGACAACTGCAGGGGTCAGAAGTAGAGTGTATTCAAGTAATAATGAACAGAAAATACTAAACGAAAAACAGGAAAATGAGTGTGGTTTTATTTAGCGAAATTGTAAAAAATTTCCTTTTTTTTTCCACACAGGAAGAAGAGATCAGCCAGGAGGTGGCAGATCCTCAGGTGTCTGTCAGCCAGGAGGAGGCCGGGGTCAGTGGCAGCCAGGAGGAGGCCGGGGTCAGTGGCAGCCAGGAGGAGGCCGGGGTCAGTGGCAGCCAGGAGGAGGCTGGGCCCAGTGGCCTGCAGCAGGTCCCCCCGCCCAGGACAACCACCACCAGCCAGTCTTCTCCCCCCCAGGTGAGGCCATCAGGCCGAAGGAGGCAGTTGAGGCCTGTGGAGGAGGCAAGCCTCCGCATGATCCAGGAGGCAAGCGCCATCATGAGGGCCCCCCTCAACCCCACAGAGGCCTTCAGTGCCTCATTGGCCCATGATTTAAATGAAGGGGAGGAGGACCAGAGAAGACTGGCAAAGGCCCTGATGAACCAGATCCTTTGGTGGATGCAGAGGGGCCTGCTGACCCCAGACACTGGGCTATGTGACCCGGCCCGGCTTGCGGAACACCATCCTCCTGCTGCCACATCAACCCCACCTGCAAGACCCCGTGTTCGATCCGCTGGAAGGCTGCCTGGAGGGAAGGCTGGAAAGAGGAGGAAACGTTGATTTTCTGCCTTCCATTTCCTTCCACATAAAGGACATCTTGTTTGTACTACCACAGTTTGGGTTCCTTTGTTTGTGTGCTGCTGCTTCATATTTTTGTGTTTGGCTCCTGAGGCTTGGAAGTTTATCCTTCACCATGTTGGAAATGCAAGTTTGCATATAGTTTGCTATCTATTCTAGTGCTGCCGTTCTTTTTATTTTTTGTGATGACATTTGCCTGAATAAAAGGCTTTTTGCTTTCATTTGAAAACATGTCTATTGTTTGATATACTGTGGGGATTATTAGGCAGCAAACCTTTAATAAATATACAATGGGTAATTTACAAAGGACACACTCCTTGGGGGGGGGGGGACATTTGGTGTGCCAACATGGTTTAATATTCTCTAATGAAACACCAAAAAAAAAAAATTAAATGAAAAAAACATGTAAAAAAAAAATAGTTTAACTGGTGACATAACTAGAAACAAAATAAAAAATAAAAAAAATGCACATTCCTTTACAAAAATGACTACTCTAAATTATGGAGGACCACCAACCAAAACACACGTCTGGCATAGAAAACATTATTAAAGGATTACATCACAAGCAAGAAATGTGACATTTCAGTATGGGACAACTCTAATGAAATTGCATCAGCAAGAGAACGGGGTTATTCTAGCAAGAGAATAATTAAGAAAACGAGGCTTTAAAATGTGGTTTAGTGCGCCTTTTTAAGACATTGTTCTCTTGCTAGAATAAAAGGTTTCTAATGACGAATGTGCCATATCCCAAAGAAACGCGAGTTTTACCTGAACGAGCGCTCCCGTCTCCTCATTTGGACTGAGCATGCGCGGGGTTTTTGTACGCTGCTTTTGTGTACAGACGACCGAACATGTCTGACGGACACGATTCCAGCAGACTGTTTTAAAGCAAGACCAGGAAACAGTTGTTCGTTGGAAAACGGTCTGGCCGACGATTGTTTGCTGGAATTCTGTACGTTACTGCCTACACACGAACGAACATGTCCGCTGAAACTGGTCCGCGGACCAGTTTCAGCAGACATGTTTGGTCGTGAGTACGAGGCCTTAGGCCTTGTACTCACGACCGGATCTGTGCGCTGGAAACTGTCTGCCCGACAGTTTCCGGCGTACAAGGCTGATTTGTGTTTTGTTCCGCTGGCGTGTACACACCAGCGGACCAAATTCCCATCGTACCGGAACGCGTGCACGTAAACTACGTACGACGTCACTATAAAGGGGAAGACCAAACTTAATGGCGCCGCCCTCTGTTCCTCTTTTGCTAGTTACGGGTTTGCTCGTGTTAGTGAAGGTTTGGTTAGAGCTGATTCGCGCTTCTCGGTCTCCAGGCTTTGACAGCGTGTATTCACGGGTTCAGTGCGTGTGCTTGCGGTAACGTAGTTGTCATTCGGCTATAGGCAAGCAGGTTGTTTCTGCTTTAGCAGTTGCATCCTGTGCGCTCGTATCTGTTTGTCACGCGTTTGTCGCAGGTAGTGCTGGATTTGCGAGTGCTTTCTGTTTCAGTGTGTTCTTGACTGACCAGCCGGCCGGTTTGAAGCCATGATGGAGCAGCAGCGTCAATTTTCGCGAGTTGGTGCTGTTTATGGGATGGCTGCTGGATATGTTCATTTGTCCAGTACTTTGGCCAGAAACAGGGGGCGGAGGCGTTTCTGGACCAAGAATTGGTTGCGCCAGCGTGACCAGTTCTCACATATGCCTCTGCTTAGGGAACTCCAGGAGAATAATCCTAATGACTTTAGGAATTTTCTCCGCATGACGGACCCCGTATTCAACCGTCTGCTGGATCTTCTGTCCCCCTATATCACGAGGCAGGACACTGTGATGCGCCAAGCCATCACGGCCGAGCAGAGGCTTATTGCCACGTTGCGGTACCTGGCGACTGGGAGGAGCCTGCAGGACCTCAAGTTCTCGACAGGCATCTCTCCGCAGGCGCTTGGGGTCATCATACCGGACACGTGTGCTGCCATCATCAAAGTTATGCATGAGGAGTATATTAAGGTAAGTTTCCTGGCTCTAATAATGTGGCCAACTAACTTTATTTTTATTTTCCCAGATATGCTGTGTGTTTAACTAACGTTACCTTTTCTCCCTATGCATGTTGATATCAGCTTTACATGTTTTATTCTTGGCCTACCTGCATATTTGTCCCTTACCCAATATTAACCTGTCCAGCATGCTATCCTAGGGACAAACCCACCTTGCCATTTTTTCTAACAGGACTTTTTGGTTTTTGTGTCCCCCCCCCCCCCCCTTCAAACTTTTATTGTCCCCATCAGAGGGCTGTGGAGTCTCTTAATGAAGTGGCCCTATATATTTCATTTCCCAAATTCTCCATGCACATTTTTCTAATGCAATTTTAATACTGTGAACTGTCACAAGGATGCTTGTAGGATGTTTTTGTTCCAAAGTACTAAATCTCTTTTTTTGTTTGTCCCCACAGCTACCCTCCACACCACAGGAATGGCAGTCTGTGGCTTCCCAATTTGCCCAGCGGTGGGATTTTCCAAACTGCGGTGGAGCAATAGATGGGAAACACGTCCGCATTGTGCCCCCACCCCGCTCGGGGTCCTACTATTATAATTACAAGGGTTATCATAGTATTGTGTTGATGGCGGTGGTGTCGGCACAGTATGAGTTTCTATATGTGGACGTGGGGAAGAACGGCCGGATGTCTGATGGGGGAGTGTTCGCACGGACTGATTTCTATGATCGTCTCCAAGCTGGTGGTCTGGCATTGCCACCAGATGAAGATAATGTGGAAGGACTTCCGTTTGTGTTCCTAGCGGACGAGGCTTTCGGGCTTGGTCCTCACCTCATGCGGCCTTTTCCCCAGAGGACCCTCACCTCAGAGAGGAGTGTGTTTAATTTTCGGTTGGCCAGGGCTCGGAGGGTAGTCGAGAATGCCTTTGGGATACTCACCAACCGGTTCCGCCTGTTCAGGACATCGATACATCTGGCGGAATATAAATTGGACACCGTTGTATTTGCCTGCTGCATTTTGCACAACTTTTTACGCAGGCACTCCCAGACGTACCTACCCGACATCGGTTCTGAGGCAAGACTACCCTCAGATCCCCTTCCCGGGCTGGACACTGGTCGCGCTGGCTTGGCCCCCCAATCAGCTCGTGAGGTACGCGACAAATATGTTGAGTACTTCATGGGTCGGGGGGCCATTGCTATGCCAGATCATATTTCTTTCTAATTCGGCCCCCAAAGAAAGGAATATTCTCAAAAATAAAAAATAATTAGACCATTGGACTTTATACAGTTGTTTGTCATTAATGCTTTTTCTCTTTTTCTCTGTCTTCCTGGTTCTCTAGCTAACTTCTTCAATTGTAATGCATAATTGATTTCTCCACTTTTAGTAACTAACCACATTTTGCACAGTATTCACTCATCTACAAACAGGGTATTGAGTCTAGAAATAAGAAGCAACTCCATTTGTAAATTTTGAGGTCAAGTATTTTAATTTTTGCTTGTTCATGACCCCAAAAATTATTTTATATTTTTTTCATTACTCCCTGCTTTTGTACTTAGGAGTAAAAAAATTTTTTTTTAATATTTTTTTTTTTCAGGTAATTCAACCAAAAATATTATGCAGATTATACATTTATTAACAAGTTAACTTTTTTTTTTCTCAAATATAGTTAGATTTATTGTTTACATATATATATATATATATATAGATTATATTTGGTGGGGTGTTTAGCGCCTTAATTTTTTTTTTGTGCATATTTTTTATGCACAAAAAACAATAATTTTTTTAACATTTTTTTTGTTTTTGGTGTGTTTTTCTCAACCAAAATTTTTAGGTGAGAATTTGGAGTCAAATCTCTACTTCACTAAATTCAGTGATTAGAGAGATTTATAATTCTATATATATATTTTTAAAATTTTTTACCGTTGTTTATTCTTTATGGTCTAAACTTTATAGTATCCCAAAATGTTCAACATGGTCAAAAAGTAACAAAATCCAATTCCAAAAATATAAAAACTCACAACAGCAGTCAGTCATGGTGTGCTTTCACACTGGAACACGCCAAAATTGGAAGATACACACATTCAGTGCAAACTCGACAAATGTCATTGGTTCAACAGACAAATGGCCACATGTGCTATCTGACATCATGGGTGATCAATGTCTGTGTTTTGTGGGAGCAAACCCTTCCTCTCAACTACTTGAGGATGGAGGAGGGGGTTGGACCCACAAAGCACAGACACTAGATATTCTGTGATGGCAGATAGCACATGTTGGCACACTGTGTGTGTATCTTCAAATTTTGGCGTATTCATTATTCAAACTGTAAAAATGTTTGTGGGGGCGGGGGATGGGCGGGGGGTGTTTCAGTCTTTGACACGGCCCATCATGTCAATAATGTTCTTAAAATTAGATTCGATCACCATCATTCTTTGCCGCATATTGTCCATTTCCGTGCTGCATTCCAAAAGCACATTTGTTACATTCTGTTCCATGAGAAACATCCTTTCACGCATATTGTGCATTTCAGTGCTGCACTCCATTACCTGCTGAATAATTATAGCAGCACTTGCACGTGAAAATATTGGCACACCATCCTCCTCCCCTAAAACCAACAAAAAAAAGGCATTTACAACTTTATTTTTCGATGAGGCCTATCTACATATGTTTTTTTGAATCAAGCTAGGGTGACACTGACCTGATGGGCTTCTCCTTTCCACCTCTTCGACATCTTCTATCACTCCTCCTTCTTCCACCACCTCCCCATCATCTTCAATCACTCCTCCTTCTTCCACCACTTCCCCATCATCTTGGACTCCTCCTTCATCCATCAATCCACCTTCTTTCAATTCGCCAAATTGTTCTTCCGCCACTTGCCCTTCATCTGCTATGACTTCTAAGTCCAAAATTACTTCTTCCTCCTCTCTTCCTTCCTCCTTTCTTCCTTCCTCCTCTCCTTCCACATCCTCCTCTCCTTCCACATCCTCCTCTCCTTCCACATCCTCTTCTCCTTCCACATCCTCTTCTCCTTCCACATCCTCTTCTCCTTCCACATCCTCCTCCTCCTCCACATGTTGAGATGGCAGATTTTGGCCTTGTCTGGCCCTCTCTGCCTCCTCCAAATGCTGGCGACTTCTTTCCCCTGAAATAAACCAAAAAAAATGTAGACTCATCAGCACACAGATATTGGAGAGCATAAATCGCACACATTGCTTAGAAGATGCTTTCATTTAGTTACTTTTATCTTTCACCAAACCTACATTTTGCAATTACTTCTATATGGCAAGCTCTGATCCTGCCCCTTTTTAGCAAAGTGACACACATGGATGTCCCCCCTAAACTGTATTTCTGGGAGACCCTACCAAAACCCATTTTTGATTTGTGGAGACACAGGTGCTCTGCATTTCAGATGTGAAAACATCTGCTTTATTACCACTGTTTTTAGAATGAATCCTGTTTGCCTTTCCCATTCTCATACTTTTTTTTTCTTGAACTAGCTTTTACACAATGTTTACAAACAAAGTTTTTGGCCAGTGAGCCATGTCCAGGTGTGTTGTTCCTGGACTAACCGAGCCTTTATGATAAACTATGTGATGTTACGTTGTTTACTAAGAACACTGTTTGTAAATATGTAGTTATTTATGTCCTAAAAAATAAATGACAACATGTCTTTAAAATTACAAGCAGGCCAAGGAGGCAGATGGTGAAATATACATGGCAACACATTATTGCAGACAATCACCCCCCCCCCCCCAACCCCAATATATATTTACTTACTTTTACGCAGAATTTTAAGTATTTTCTTCATCTTATGTGGCTCCCTCAATTTTAAGTCTGACCATCGTTTCCTCAGCTGTTCCTTGGACCTGGTGATCCCAAACATCCTCTGCATTCTCCTCGCCACCTTGTCCATAATATGTGCCTTTCGGCGGTTAGGGGTCTTGTATGGCCCTAATTCACCATCATAGTCCTTCTTTCGCATGATGTAAACTAACTCCACCATTTCCTGGAACCGCATATTAGTGGCTTTATATCTTCTTTTCCTTGATCGGGACGTCCCTGCCTCTGTCCCTTCACTTGTGGCATGAGAGCATCGTGCCCGCTCTTGTGACATCGCCATCTTTCCTTTCCCACAGAGATTATGGGCGTGGAAAAGATGAATTCTTACGCCATGGGCGGAGAAGAGGGCGGCGTTTAATACATACGCGGAGTGTAGAGAATGCAAACAACGTGTTTACGTCGGTTACGCGGAGAATCTTCGAGCGCATCCAGAACATACACAGTTAACGCCATATTTCCTAAACTCATTGATTAGGGGCCTCGCAAAGGTGACGAGGGCGGGGTTTCATAAATACGCGGAGTGTTTAAAAGGTTTACGCCGTGATTACGCATCTTACGCGGTAATTAGGCGAGCGTGAGAAACGAGGAGCGAGAGACAGGAAGGTAAGGAAATTAAAAATGTGATCAGCAGAGGCCTTGAAAATGTAGACACATGGGATGGGGGTTTGGGCTGTTGGTTGCACCCTTTTTAAGCTATTCTGTCTATGGGGTACCACAATGTTATTTTGGTATCCAAATGCTTTTGGACACCTCACAAAATAGAGATGTGAACAATGCTGTACCTCATTGACAAGTTTTTGAATGGTGTATTCAGATCAGGCAAAGTATTGTTCAAGTGTTGGTTGTACAGAGGTCATTAGGAAGTGTCTTTTATGTCATCCATTGTCAGGGGCATGAGATTTACACATGAAAGAGTGCCTAGATGAAAACTGTCATTTGTAAGCATTGTTTAATTTAATATATTTAAAATATTTACTGCAATGTGAACAATGGCTCTGCATCTAGCAAATCAATGTTTGGTACAAGCAATGCGGCCGAGCTGCCAATCATTGTTGAAACAAGAGAGACTGTGTTTGTAATTAGATATAGGTAATAAATTTGAAGACACATATTAGATCAAGGTCAACGCTGATCCTTTGGAATATTTATTTTTCTGTGGTTTATGTTTTTGGAATCTAGACTCAAAAAGAAATCTAATTTAGAAAAAATTACAATGGACCTCCTACAAAGCAAGGAATCTATAGAGGCCTTACTTCAAAAATACCAGGACACGCCCATCCTGTGGAATTCAAAACACTCTTTATATTGCAATAAAGAGGTACGAGCGGCAGCACTAGAAGAGCTAGCAAATTATATGCAAACTTGGGTGCCAGGATGCACTGCCAACATGGTGAAGGATAAACTTGCCAACCTCAGAAGCACATACAGGAGAGCATACAAAGCTAATAAAATCAAAAAATCGGGAGCAGCAGCAAGACAAGCAAAGGAACCCAAACTGTGGTATTATAAACAGATGGCTTTTTTGCGGGACGAAATGGAAGGCAGGAAAACGATGTCCAGTCTTTCTTCCAACCTTTCCTCCATGCTACCTTCCAGCGGACCTTCCCCAGATGACCACAGCCCTGCAGAGTCGGAGGAAGAGGGCCTGGCTGACAGAGATGCAGATCTGCCACCCTTCGATGAGGAGGTATAGTAGTTTCCTCTATATTTATGGCGTAAAGAATTCTTGGTGGATTAATGATTAGATATTGTAAAAAAAAAACCAAGCTGGGAAAAAGCAAACAAAAAGGTGTACAGACAAATAGGTGTCAGGGATGACAACTGCAGGGGTCAGAAGTAGAGTGTATTCAAGTAATAATGAACAGAAAATACTAAACGAAAAACAGGAAAATGAGTGTGGTTTTATTTAGCGAAATTGTAAAAAATTTCCTTTTTTTTTCCACACAGGAAGAAGAGATCAGCCAGGAGGTGGCAGATCCTCAGGTGTCTGTCAGCCAGGAGGAGGCCGGGGTCAGTGGCAGCCAGGAGGAGGCCGGGGTCAGTGGCAGCCAGGAGGAGGCCGGGGTCAGTGGCAGCCAGGAGGAGGCTGGGCCCAGTGGCCTGCAGCAGGTCCCCCCGCCCAGGACAACCACCACCAGCCAGTCTTCTCCCCCCCAGGTGAGGCCATCAGGCCGAAGGAGGCAGTTGAGGCCTGTGGAGGAGGCAAGCCTCCGCATGATCCAGGAGGCAAGCGCCATCATGAGGGCCCCCCTCAACCCCACAGAGGCCTTCAGTGCCTCATTGGCCCATGATTTAAATGAAGGGGAGGAGGACCAGAGAAGACTGGCAAAGGCCCTGATGAACCAGGTCCTTTGGTGGATGCAGAGGGGCCTGCTGACCCCAGACACTGGGCTATGTGACCCGGCCCGGCTTGCGGAACACCATCCTCCTGCTGCCACATCAACCCCACCTGCAAGACCCCGTGTTCGATCCGCTGGAAGGCTGCCTGGAGGGAAGGCTGGAAAGAGGAGGAAACGTTGATTTTCTGCCTTCCATTTCCTTCCACATAAAGGACATCTTGTTTGTACTACCACAGTTTGGGTTCCTTTGTTTGTGTGCTGCTGCTTCATATTTTTGTGTTTGGCTCCTGAGGCTTGGAAGTTTATCCTTCACCATGTTGGAAATGCAAGTTTGCATATAGTTTGCTATCTATTCTAGTGCTGCCGTTCTTTTTATTTTTTGTGATGACATTTGCCTGAATAAAAGGCTTTTTGCTTTCATTTGAAAACATGTCTATTGTTTGATATACTGTGGGGATTATTAGGCAGCAAACCTTTAATAAATATACAATGGGTAATTTACAAAGGACACACTCCTTGGGGGGGGGGGACATTTGGTGTGCCAACATGGTTTAATATTCTCTAATGAAACACCAAAAAAAAAAAATTAAATGAAAAAAACATGTAAAAAAAAAATAGTTTAACTGGTGACATAACTAGAAACAAAATAAAAAATTAAAAAAATGCACATTCCTTTACAAAAATGACTACTCTAAATTATGGAGGACCACCAACCAAAACACACGTCTGGCATAGAAAACATTATTAAAGGATTACATCACAAGCAAGAAATGTGACATTTCAGTATGGGACAACTCTAATGAAATTGCATCAGCAAGAGAACGGGGTTATTCTAGCAAGAGAATAATTAAGAAAACGAGGCTTTAAAATGTGGTTTAGTGCGCCTTTTTAAGACATTGTTCTCTTGCTAGAATAAAAGGTTTCTAATGACGAATGTGCCATATCCCAAAGAAACGCGAGTTTTACCTGAACGAGCGCTCCCGTCTCCTCATTTGGACTGAGCATGCGCGGGGTTTTTGTACGCTGCTTTTGTGTACAGACGACCGAACATGTCTGACGGACACGATTCCAGCAGACTGTTTTAAAGCAAGACCAGGAAACAGTTGTTCGTTGGAAAACGGTCTGGCCGACGATTGTTTGCTGGAATTCTGTACGTTACTGCCTACACACGAACGAACATGTCCGCTGAAACTGGTCCGCGGACCAGTTTCAGCAGACATGTTTGGTCGTGAGTACGAGGCCTTAGAGTCAGTGGATGGGCGTCAGTCAAAGGGGATGCTAGTGAGTGTCCTGAGATTAACCAGTTTTACCAAGTCTGCTGCCAGAATAAGCAAAGGACTCATTTTTCCCATACAAGTGTTGTGTGGTATAACAGGAAGTCTGTTGCGACAGTCAACCTGGTGAGGCCAAGTGAGAGTTGTCCTCATCTGTAATTAGTTCCAGTTTGAGTATCCCACTATTCCCTTCTCCTATACAAGTTCCAACAACAAATACAGAAAAAAACAAACCCCTGGATTGATTATTGGAAACGTGTGGATGAGAGTGTGGGCGGTTGTGTTGAGAGCTCTACTAACTGGTTGCAATATCAGATGGGAAAGCTCAGAGAAGTCTACACACAGCAATCCCTACGGGGGGGGGCAGTGCTACATAAACAGTAAGCTAATTAACAACTAGTCATCTAGACAAGCCTAGGTGAGTTAGGTCAGTGCCCACCCGGACAGTTCGGCGCCAGTATTCAAGAAGACCCAGGGTTGTCCAAATCGAATGAACCTGATTTCTTTTCACTGAGTTTCCCGTTGGCGGAGACCATCATGGCTTCCTTGACTGTTAAATGTGGTAAAGTCATCTTGCCTTATATAACAGGACATCTCCCTGAATGCTCATCACTCCCTCAAATGCCAGGGCCCATAGTCAGTGGGCAAGAGGCTACCCTGCAATCCCCTCCAAAAGCCTTGGTTGGGTGTATCACACATTTGTTCAATCACTTCCTGTTTTCCAGGCCTAGGCAAATGATGTCATAGATCCCAGGAGCATAAAAATATGGCGCTCACTCTCTGGTCTCGGATACCCCTGGATACTTATTGAGTGCTCTGGAGGCTTGGCTTGACCTGTAAGGGTCTGTGAATGAGGTGAGAGACTGGGGCAAACGATTAGTGCACTGTGGATGGTGGAACTTTTTAGATGAATTGGACTTTATGGGCCAGATTCACAAAAGAGATACGACGGCGTATCTCCTGATACACCGTCGTATCTCTGTGATCCGCCCGTCCTAACTATGCGGCTGATTCATAGAATCAGTTACGCATAGATAGCCCTAAGATCCGACAGGTGTAATTGACTTACACTGTCGGATCTTAGGATGCAATTCTATGCCGGCCGCTAGGTGGCGAGGCCATTGCTGTTGGCGTAGAATATGCAAATGACTAGTTACGGCGATTCCCGAACGTCCGCGATTCCGGTCGATCTAAATTTACGTTGTTTCCGTCGAGATACGCGTCGTAAAATTAGGGCTAGCTCCTAGGTGTTCTAAGCAATGTTAAGTATGCCCGTCGTTCCCGCGTTGAAATTTAAAACATCACGTCGTTTGCGTAAGTCGTCCGTGAATGGCGCTGGACGCCATTTACCTTAACGTCTAAACAAATGACGTCCGTGCGACATCATTTAGCGCAATGTACGTCAGGTAATTTTCCCGACGGAGCATGCGCAGTATGTTTGGCGCGGGAACGCGCCTAATTTAAGTGGTGCCCGTCCCATTTGAATTAGGCGGGCTTGCGCCGAGCGGATTTACGTTACACCGCCGCAAGTTTACAGGTAAGAGCTTTGTGAATCAGGCACTTACGCTGTAAACCTGCGGCGGTGTAAAGTAAATGGGATACGTTACGCTGCCGTGGAGCAATGTAAATGTATCTGAATCTGGCCCTATATGTTTATGCACATGCACTTTATTCTATGAATGCCCCTGGGCGGAGTAAGTTATTACAAAACGGACGTAGGGTGGAGCGATGCGCTGATGTCACCTCGTGCTTCATACGTTTTCCCAGAAGGATACGGCATTTTACACCGGTGTACAGTTATTTTATTTATAATTTTTTTCACTCATTTTCATTATATAACTCCTTTTTGGTTGTATATTTATGGACACAATTTTTTGGGGATTTCATTAATCAACACAGCAGTGGACTTTCTTTACATCATTGATTAATCTGTCACAATTATCAATTTGTTTATGGGACATTTTTTTATATTTTGAATATTGGTGGATCAATCATCACCCATATTTTGTTCTATGGTACATTATTAATTTATTATTGAATGATCACAGGGTTAGCGCGATTTATTTCTTCTTCTAAACGTTATTCTATGAACTGTGGTTCACTGATGGGACATTATGATTATTTACTTTCTACACTAATTATCCCCTTTTAGCCCTCATTTGCACTTTTTGCGCTTACTGCACTTTACCCTTGGAAATTACTGTTCTTGCACTTATTGAACAGTTTTATTGCACATATTGTTGATATACATGTACATGTCCTTTGAAGATTTCCTTTCTTATATCATGTACTTTAGTTCATGATTGATCATTTATTTATTATGTATTAGTATTGAGTGAGCGCCACATTTTTATGCTTTTTATTTTTCTTTAGTGTGAGAACACTTTCTTATGTTGGTAGCTATCCAGTAGCACCCTCATTTTTTTATTGGTTTTTCCATTAGTATTTTTGCCATTTTAAATCCCAGGAGTCTTCAGGAGGGGAGGAAGGGTTTTCTCAGCTAAGCACACCCTCTTGCTCACATGCCTGAGCTAAGAAAAGATGGATTCCAAGAAGTAAATGCTACATGTATCATCTGCCCTTACTCAAGATTGCCACTGCCAGAAATGCTAGAGCGGTGTCTTCAAAAGTGATTTCTCAGCAAAATAAAGAATGAGTGTTAGGTATAGAGCTTACCAGGTAGTAGAGCCTGATTTCTAGGAGGAGACCTCTCTTACAGCCCTGGCTCAGGATTCACTGGAGTGGGGTCAGTGAGCTTGAGAGCGCTGCGAGGTAGGAATGCCTGGGGTAGTCGTAGTAGCCTGGCACAGTGGCAGGATGATGATCCTCCAGGGATGGCTGGAACTGTAGGCAGCAGTAGAGATGGTTGTAGGTCAGTGACCCAGGAGCTGGCGGGTACAGGAAGAGCAGGGTGAGACAAGCCGGGTTAGGTGTAACACAGAGCAGCAGACAGTAGCAGGGTCAGACAGGCCGGGTCGGAGCAGGTAATCAGATGGTTGGATACAGGAGACTAAGCATGGTCAGAGGTACAGGCAAGATCTGGCAGCAGGTAGGCAAATAGAAGACTGAGCAGGGTCAAAGCAAGCCAAGGTCGGCATTGGAGATATCGGATGGTCAAGCAGAGCCAGGTCGGTACAGGTAACAGATAAACAGGTATGCAGATTACTGGCACAGAGCTGCAGATCAAACAGCAATGCATCATTGCAGTTGCTGGCTTTTTAAAGGCATAATGGTGGCAAGTAGCGCTAACGCGAATGCGCAATTGGCACACGTGCGTATTTGACGCGTGCCGGCGCACAGGCACGGATGGATGCTGCTGCCTATTCTGCACAGCAGTGCGTGTGCGCATGCGCGCATGCAAGAACCTTCTTCTCAGTCCAGCAGGTCCCTGACAATGGGGACATGGGTAGATGGGGGAGTTTGCTTTGAATATTAAAAATAAACTAAATAGTGTTTTTTGGTTTGTTGTGCTCAGATGCAGTAAAGTTTCACTTTAAGGATATATTAATGATTACACATCTGCACTACTTTGTCTTTTTCTTTTATATCTGCCTGCAGTTCACCTTTAATTCTGTTAATGATGAAAAATGAAAAATGCAGCAGGAGCAGGGGGCCAGATTCACAAAAGAGATACAACGGTTTATCTCCTGATACGCCGTCGTATCTCTGTGATCCGCCCGTCGTAACTATGCGGCTGATTCATAGAATCAGTTACGCATAGATAGCCCTAAGATCCGACAGGTGTAATTGACTTACACTGTCGGATCTTAGGATGCAATTCTAGGCCAGCCGCTAGGTGGCGAGGCCATTGCTGTCGGCGTAGAATATGCAGTTGACTAGTTACGCTGATTCACGAACGTCCGCGCTGCCCGTCGATCTAAATTTCCGTCATTTCCGTCGAGATACGTGTCGTAAAGTTAGGGCTGGCTCCTAGTTGTTCTAAGCAATGTTAAGTATGGCCGTCGTTCCCGCGTCGAAATTTAAAATATCACGTCGTTTGCGTAAGTCGTCCGTGAATGGCGCTGGACGCCATTTACGTTAACGTCTAAACAAATGACGTCCATGTAATTTACCCGACGGAGCATGCGCAGTACGTTCGGCGCGGGAACGCGTCTAATTTAAATGGTGCCCGCCCCATTTGAATTAGGCGGGCTTGCGCCGAGCGCATTTACGTTACACCACCGCTTACAGGTAAGAGCTTTGTGAATCAGGCACTTGTAAATCTGCGACGGTGTAACGTAAATGGATTACGTTACGCCGCCGCTGCGTAGCGGAAATGTATGTGAATCTGGCCCAGGGAGACTTTATGATGATGGACAGAGCCAAGAATAAGATGCCAGAGAGTGATTTATATACATGATAAAAAAAAAAAAAACGATGTCAATGTAGAACGTAAAAAGACAGACAAAAAGAGGGTTAACAACCCCTTACTGAAATGGCCATATAGCATGGCACAGAAACACAAAAACAATGTCTTAATTCCAATTAAGTTAATGAAGCAAACAGAAGATTGCTTTGTGTGCATGAATATGTTTCCCTGGTGGAAGAGCACGGATAATAAGGCAACTATTTGAAGTGCTATTGATTGGGATTCAGCTGGTTAAGCAGTCACAGACCACTTAGCTGGCCTAGTTTGCATAAATCAGGTTAGAGGGAAGAAAGGTTTCTTTTTAAATTAAAGAGTGAGTGGGATGAATGGCTGCCAACTATGTGTGGTCTGCAGAGGAGTGTATAACTCCAGCACCTAAAGGAGAGCTATGAGTAGGGAAGAACTCCTCTTACAGAAGTTCCAGTCACCAACCATTTTGCTAACTTTATGATGTTGCAGGTCTAGAGGGTCTCAATTCCACACACTTGAAAACACTGGCTTGACTTATACAGTAAAACCTTGGATTGCAAGCATAATTCGTTCCGGAAGCATGCTTGTAATCCAAAGCACTTGTATATCAAAGCAAATTTCCCAATAGGAAATAATGGAAACTCAAATGATTCGTTCCACAACCATTTATTCATAAGTCCTTCAGTTTATAGTCCATATAAAAAGATTTTAGAAATGTGATAGGTTGTGTAACCATAAAATGTCCATCCACAAATGGCAGCCTCCACTAGGGGATTAGAAGCAAAATCCAGCAGGAGCTACAGAGTATAAAAGAGAATAGAGGCGCCTCTAAGTGTAGCAATATGGTTGCATTTAATGAAGGTACAACATTTAGCAACTCACATTGTTGATGATTAAAAGAGGCACATTGAGAGGATGAAACCACGTGAATAAAGACAAAAGGCTGCTTGGGGCCAATTGGCATAGAAAATCACAGGTCAAGAAAGCGAGCGACGCTGAGTGACATTATCACGTTACCGGATGTGTCCCCGGAACTGTGAATCGTCCGGCTTTTGATTTTTCATACAGCACTGGGGCTATTTTTCTTAAAGGAGTTCTCTGACCTAAAACTTTTAACCCCCGCTGTGCCCAGGCTGTAAAACTATACAAAATAAACTTTCACTTACCTGCCTACGATCCCCCGTTGTTCCGATATCGCCGTCCCATTCTCCGGTCCCGGTCTCTTCCGCTTCCTGCGTGTCGGTGACTCACAGTGCGCTCAGCCTATCAGCGGCCGCAGCAATGTCCCGTCGCGGCCGCTGATAGGCTGAGCGCACTGTGAGTCACCGACCCGCAGGAAGCGGAAGAGACCGGGACCAGAGAACGGGACGGCGATATCGGAAAAACAAGGGGGATCGTAGGCAGGTAAGTGAAAGTTTATTTTGTATAGTTTTACAGCCCGGGCACAGCGGGGGTTAAAAGTTTTAGGTCAGAGAACTCCTTTAAAGGGGTTGTAAAGGTACAATTTTTTTTTCCTAAACAGCTTCCTTTACCCTAGTGCAGTCCTCCTTCACTTACCTCATCCTTCCATTTTGCTTTTAAATGTCCTTATTTCTTCTGAGAAATCCTCACTTCCTTTCTTCTGTCTGTAACTCCACACAGTAATGCAAGGCTTTCTCCCTGGTGTGGAGTGTCGTGCTCGCCCCCTCCCTTGGACTACAGGAGAGTCAGGACGATCTCTACGTTGCAGATAGAGAAATGAGCTGTGTGAGGATGAGGTAAGTGAAAGAGGACTGCACTAAGGTAAAGGAAGCTATTTAGGGAGGAAAAATTGTACCTTTACAACCCCTTTAATGTGAGTGTAACATGTATGCTATAATAAATTTGTAATTCAAATCTTAAACTATGTGGAGTTTGATACTTTTGAAATTGCAGACTGGATGACCTTTTCTCTGGCGGTGTTCCTTTCCAGATTCCTTGCCTGAATATATTCCTTGCCTGAATATAGATTGTGTCTTGCCCAGATACAGTACAATACAGATTATAGCGCACACATGCAAAAATGACATTTATCCTGCAAGGCTAGTTAAAAACACCTGAACATATTCAAAAATACGGGGGTTTGGTCACACTATATGGTCATATAGTGCTAAGCCCACTTACTGCCACAAAGTACCCTAAATTTTTGGGTCCTAACCTGTTAATAGAATGAAAGAACCTAGTGTCTCAATTAGGGTTGTCCCGATACCGATACCAGTATCGGTATCGGGACCGATACCGAGTATTTGCGGGAATACTTGTACTCCCGCAAATACCCCCGATGCCTAAATAGAATACTTGCCGCCGTATATCGCAAAGCCGCCGCTGCCGCGTTAATCACCGCGCGGGGAACATTAGAGTCAGCTTTCGTTTGAATAGCTGTTTTCCCCGCCGCACATAGACACTCCCCCTTGCTCGGGATTGGACGGATCTGTCCAATCGCGAGCAAGGGGGAGTGTCTCTATACACAGCGCGGCAGGGAAAACAGCTTATTCAAACGAAAGCTGACTGTAATGTTCCCCGCACGGTGATTAACGCGGCGGCGGCATCATTTAGGTACGGGGGACATGGCTGCAATATGTTTGGGGACATGGCTGCATATGTGGGGGGACATGGCTGCATATGTGGGGGGACATGGCTGCATATGTGGGGGGACATGGCTGCATTTGGGGACACATTTAAAAAAAAGTATGGGTATTCGGTATCGGCGAGTACATAAAAAAAAGTATCGGTACTTGTACTCAGTCCTAAAAAAGTGGTATCGGGACAACCCTAGTCTCAACCTTGGGAGATAAACTCCTCTCTATGGAAGAACTAAAGGGATTCTTCCTATACACTGGTGGCCACTAATGTGAGGTAATGAAGAGGGGGAGGAGTACTCCAGCCCAAGAGACCTGGTCAGAGTCTATACAAAATACAAAAACATACTTGGGGGGCAGACCCTAAAAATGCTATACATCTAACATCTTGCCCAGATACAGTTCTAATTATGACATCATGCGTAATATGACTTCTCATTAATTTGGGAGTCATATTTCTCTGGTAAGCCAGTGTTTTCACGATTGTGGCGACTCTTATGGAGTGAGATGCGCACTATTTGAACTTTTGCGTGAAGGGATTCACAATGAGTGAACTTTGATCTCATAACGGTTTTACATTTGGGTTTCTTTATACTTTGCAGTAGGGATGAGCCGAACACCCTCCCGTTCGGTTCGCATCAGAACCTTCGAACGGACCAAACGTTCGTGCGAACATTTAGAACCCCATTGACGTCTATGGGACTCGAACGTTCGAATTCAAAAGTGCTCATTTTAAAGCCAAATATGCAAGTTATTGTCATAAAACATCTTTGAGAACCCCGGGACTTGCCCCAGGGAACATGTATCAATGGAAAAAAAGTTTTAAAAACGGTCGTTTTTTTCAGGACTCCTGAAAAAACGACAGTTTTTAAAACTTTTTTTCCATTGATACATGTTCCCTCGGGCAAGACCCGGGTTCTCAAAGACGTTTTCACAGGCATACTATAGACACCCAGCAGGTACAATATTTAAAGGATTTTTTTTTTTTTTTTTTTATTTAAGCATCATTAAAATCACTGCTCCTGAATCTTTAGGTGCAAACTACAGAGCACACGGCCAGTACACACCAAGTAGCTTTAGGTGCAAACTACAGAGGACAATAAACCACGTAAGAATACTGCAGCTAGCACAATCACCTGCCTGCCAGTAAATTAGGAAGAACTGATCTAGCTAAACTATACAGTGTATAAATATATGTACAACACCTGGGATGTATATATATCCTCTACACACTGTAACATTAACTGACTGCCTGCTCTATTTACCTACTAAAAATGACACTCTCTTTGTCCTCTCTTAACCATCGCAAGACACTACACAAGGCCGACCTGCAGGCGGCTTTTTATAGTGTGGGGCGTGTACTAAACCCCCTGAGCCATAATTGGCCAAAGCCACCCTGGCTTTGGCCAATTATGGCTCTCCGTTTTTTTTGCGCGCTGTGATTGGCCAAGCATGCGGGTCATAGTGCATGCTTGGCCAATCATCAGCCAGCGATGCCGCAGTGAATTATGGTTTGTGAAACGTAACTCAAATTTGGCACGAACGACCCGTTTTGTTCGTATTTCATCGAACATACGATGTTCGAGTCGAACATGAGTTCGACTCGAATACAAAGCTCATCCCTACTTTGCAGTCTTATTTTATATGGACAGCTAATGTGGCTGCTGTTACCTTGAGGAAAGCTAACGTCCAATGTACCATATTTTCCGGCGTATAAGACGACTTTCTAACCCCTTAAAATCTTCTTAAAAGTCGGGGGTCGTCTTATACGCCGGTAACCTAACCTTACCTTATCCAAGACATGCAGAATCGCGGCTGTACGTTTTTTCAAAAGCCGCGCCTCCTACGCCTTCTGTTCCGTGATAGGCGGAACATTCAGCTTCCCAGGAGGCACTGTGTTCAGTGGAACAAGTGAAAGATGTCTGCGCTGTGAAAACACACTATCAATAATATATTGCAAATGTGTGAAAGGGGAGGGGAAGGGGGAAAGGGGGGGGGGGGGGACACAAGTGACAGTGAATACGTGGGTATGCCGTGGTAATAACTATATATATAGCAAGAAATTGAACAATAACTCAGTAAATATAAAAGATACACATATGCAAAAAAAAAAGTCCAAGAAACGAAAGAAACCCTAGGTCTACAAAAGTCTGGTAAGTCTGATGGTTGAAAAAATGAGGACAGATATTCAACAAAGGGAGACCCCACAGCCAACTCTGGTGAAGAAAGGATAGACTGTCACCTTAAAAATCTCCACACATGTATGGGGCACCATCTGGCATGTAATGGGGCACAGTCTGGCATGTAATGAGGCACAGTCTGGCATGTAATGGGGCACAGTCTGGCATGTAATGGGGCACAGTCTGGCATGTAATGGGGCACAGTCTGGCATGTAATGGGGCACAGTCTGGCATGTAGTGGCACAGTCTGGCATGTAATGGTGGCACCGTGAGGCGAGGCATGACTAGTAGGAAGGGGATAGTCTTATACGGTGAGTATATTCCAAAACCAACATTTTGGCTGGAAAATTGGTGGGTCGTCTTATACGCCCAGTCGTCTTATACTCTGGCAAATACGGTATCAACTTTGTGTACCTTGATAGGCAGTGATTACCTACTGTTTCTCACAATGGACAATTTCTATTTGCTGAAACCAATTTGCTTAATGTAGCAAGAATGTGTCAAACATACGATTGCAATAATTGGAGACTTAGTAAATCCTTACGGCGTACCTATCTATTGAGTATTTATTATTATAACTCTTTGCTATTAAGTGGTAATTTGGCGTCACTGGCCTGTTAAATTTAAGCTTCAGCTTACCGTAGTCAAATACTCTTTCTGCACTGATTTTAAAATAATGGGAACTGCCGTCCTAAAGAAGACAAAGAATCAAGGTCTAAGAAACACGGGCCATGATGTAGCAAGAGAATTTAGCCTATGTGCTAACGGGAGTCATGTAGAATACTTTTAATTAAAACTGTTATTAAACATTCAGTATATGTTGTCGTGAAGAGACCTCAGAGTGGAACGTGCTGCATTGTAATAAGTTAGACAATTCCCTTCCGGATTCAGAAGGCTTAGACAGAATGGAGCCAACCCTTATCCCAAAGCAGCATCTTGACTTACATCATTTGAGCTTACATGAAATGCTTATAAGTAAGCTGACTCTAATGAAGAAACAGGTGAGATTGCCATGGGAAGATAAGAAAGTTAAAAGGTTATTTCAACGTCATTGTGAACAAACTTTGTTGGGTTCAAGTACTTGCTGGCTTTTCATATAGATTTGGAATTCCAGTAGAGAGAGTTTCATGCTATAGTTATGACAGCGACCAGGGGAGAGGCAGAGAGGAGCTTATCATGGGGGGAAATTATGTCTAGGACATTCTCTAACCTGTCCAAGGGTGGGAGGTGCAGTATTGTCCACCTCTACTTCTCAATTTTCCAAGTTTGCAAGTAGACAATTGAGAAGTAGAGATGACCTGGCAAAGCTAGTAGAGGCATGCCCCCTCCCTATCAGGGCCATCTTAATAGCACCATGGACCCCTGGGCAAAGTAATGCTCTGGGGTTCCTCCAGCCTGCCCCAAATTTACGCACCTATTTAAGAAATTAAAGTATCAATAGTTGATAGAATTAAACATATACACACTATATATATATATATATATATATATATATATATATATATACATACAGTATATATATTATATATATATATAAGTAGTATCAATAAAATAGATCTTAAACAATAGGAAAACATGCTATATATCAAAGATTAATTCCACACAAAGAGCGGGCATCATGAGGGAAAAGTACAAGTTCTGGGATTCCGCTCAGGACAAGGCCATCATCCTGGGAAAACTTAGTAAAATGCATGATTATCCTAGCAGATATGGGAAAGTTGGCAAAAATGATGTAATGCAAGACTATCATTGGGCCCCTGGGCAGTGCCCAAGTGTGCCCAGGCATTAAGACAGCCCTACCCCCCATCCTTAATAAATGGATATACATAAAAAAGAGGCTGGGATTTGAATGTCACAATCACGTAAAATATAACATGGTTGATGGACACACAATATACTAAAGTCATAATGGATCAACAGTGGCGATGCGTCTATAGAGGGCGCCAGAGCGCCGCCCCCTCTGGCTCTCGCACCGCCACTGATTACAATAACATAGATTCATGCATTGCATGGATCTATGTTATTGTTGCAGCTGCCGCCGATTATTCAGATGGCCGGATGGTGAGCGCCGGCCACCTGAATAACGGCAGCTGGTTGGCTGTGTGGAAGTGCCTATCAGAGCCAGCGGCTTTCCGAGTACAGACCTCAGGCTGTAGTCGGCTTCCAGGAAACTTATCTAAGGGACGTACGGGGGGTGCGTTCCTTAGATAAAACTGACAGGCATCTTAGCCAATCAGGTTCACCGATTCTGGTTACCGGTAACCTGATTGGTTGAAGCATCATCGAGGGTGGGAGAAGACATCGAGGGACGTGGAAGGAGGATGGCTGACCTCCAGAAAGTGCCAGGCGGGGGGAGGGGCATTTTACAGGGCACAGCGGTGACAATGGGCACAGTGGCGACAATGGGCACAGTGGCATCAATGGGCACAGTGGCGACAATGGGCACAGTGGCATCAATGGGCACAGTGGCGACAGTTAAAGGGCACAGTGGCATCAATTGGCACAATGGCGACAATTAAAGGGCACAGTGGCGACAAAGGGCACAGTGGCGACAATTGGCACAGTGGCTGCGTTTGAAGGCATGGCACAGTGGCTGCGTTTGATGGCATGGCACAGTGGTGACAATTGATGGCACAGTGGCTGCGTTTGATGGCATGGCACAGTGGTGACAATTGAAAGCACAGTGGCTGTGTTTGATGGCATGGCACAGTGACTGCATTTGATGGCATGGCACAGTGGTGACAATTGAAGGCACAGTGGCTGTGTTTGATGGCATTGCACAGTGACTGTGTTTTATGGCATGGCACAGTGGTGACAATTGATGGCACAGTGGCTGCGTTTGATGGCATGGCACAGTGGCTGCGTTTAATGGCATGGCACAGTGGTGACAATTGATGGCACAGTGGCTGCGTTTGATGGCATGGCACAGTGACTGCATTTGATGGCATGGCACAGTGGCTGCGTTTGATGGCATGGCACAGTGGTGACAATTGATGGCACAGTGGCTGCGTTTGATGGTATGGCACAGTGGTGACAATTGATGGCACAGTGGCTGTGTTTGATGGCATGGCACAGTGGTGACAATTGATGGCACAGTGGCTGCATTTGATGGCATGGCACAGTGGCTGCGTTTGATGGCATGGCACAGTGGTGACAATTGATGGCACAGTGGCTGCATTTGATGGGCCCAGTGGCTGCATTTGATGGGAACAGTGGCTGTATTTGATGGGCACAGTGAGGCTGCAATTGTTTTTTGTTTTTTTCATTTGCGCACCCCCAAAAAATGTTGAGCACCAGCCGCAACTGATAGTCAATTCAATGCCACAATCATGTAAGATATACATGATTGATAGACACATAATGAACTAATACTTAATGATAATCATAATGTAGATAATCTCTCAGGGAATTCCTGTGAGACGTTTTGCACATAGATGTGCACAAGCACATAGTCTTTGCTATAGAACAACAAACAAGTGTGCGCATGTGTGCCAGAGACCGCGATTGCGGGTGCGCACGAGCCTAATTCCCCTTGGCACCAGACGGTCTATTTAAAGGGAGTCTTGGCTCCTGTGCTTTGCTGACTGATCTTCAGCTGTGTTCCTGAATCCTGCTCTGATCCTGTGTGTCCTCCCAGTATTTAGTCCAGGCTTGCTCTTGACCTTGGCTCTGTGTTCTGTTCCTGTACTGTTGCCCATCTCTGATCCGGCTCCGTTCCTGACTCTGGTTCTGTCTATGATTTGGTACTTCACTGCCCGCCTGCTGACGAACTTGGCTATCCCTGAGACCTTTCTCCTGTCTATGTTCCTGGTTGCTGTTAACTCCCGGTTACCTGCCTGGCTGTTTCCTGTTCCTGCTCAGCACATCACAGTCTACTCCAGGCAGTGCCGGCCCAAGACATTGTGCTGCCTGGTACCAAGAATGAAATGCTGCCCCCCCCCAAAAAAAAATTACGCCCACCAAAATGCCCCCACATCCATTATTTTATATCATGATAACTAAAGTGGACCTATCATGGCTCTATACATGTATATAGGAGTATAAAAAGGACCTGTTATGGCTCTATTCATGCAATTAACCCCACAGTGGAGCAGAGAGCGGAACGGGAGGAGCGGTCGGGCGGCAATTAGCCCCACAGTGGAGTGGAGCTGGCGGAATGGGATGGCGTGCGGGTAGGAAATTTGCTGCCCTCCTGAAAGTGCTGCCTGGTACAATGGTACCATCGGGTCCCATGGTAGGGCCGGCCCTGACTCCAGGCCACTGAACCCTGCCAAGCTGTTCTCCTGGGGACCTCCTGCTCCAGGCACTCGTGTCCCTCTTGTCCTTTGGCTTCCTTTGTCTCACCTTCAGCGGAGCCAGGACAGGAGATATGGCCGACCTCATCAAATCAGTCTCCCATCCGATCCCTGACATAATCATAATAATAATCATAATGGTAATAATAATGATATAGTAATAATAGTAGAAACGTGATTTTTATTTCATAAATACTTAACATATCAATCAATGATCATATTTTTTTTTATACAATTAATTAGTAAACAATAAATATGATTGATGAGAGTATAAGTCACAATAATCAGGATTAATACATTGAATGCAGGGAAGCAACATGCATCCAATTTAAATTAATACATGATGAAGGAAAGTTAAAATTCATCATAAAAACTGTCTTGTCTTGACACCCTTTATCAGAGACTCTACGCGTTTCATGGCCTGAAGCCAATCACCAGGAGTGACTATACTGAAAGATGAATAGTTAGACAACTATTATTATATGATCCCCTCCAGCAAGGAGGAACATGCAAATAGCACAATACTAGTCATTCAAGCACTTACAAGACAGCTCAGAGGCTGTGCCCAGCTTCTAAGTGGAAAAATGATGGATCCGGGTAGTGCGTCTCACCTGGGGGTTGAGGCGGGAGACCCCCCCATTCCTTCCCCCCTCACTTCAAGGGAAAGAAGGGTCAGGAGAAACAAACAGAAAGTATACCAGACCATCACAACACAGCATGCGCCGTCCGTGGAATTTCCCAGTGTGCATTGCTCCAAAGTACGCCAAAAGGACGTATTGGTTTCGACGTGAACGTAAATGATGTCCAGCCCCATTCACGGACGACTTACGCAAACAATGTACATTTTTCAAATTTCGTTGCGGGAACGACGGCCATACTTAACATTGGTACGCCTCATATAGCAGGGGTAAATTTACGCCGGGAAAAGCCTAACGTAAATGGCGTAACTGTACTGCGTCGGCCGGGCGTACGTTTGTGAATTCTAGTATCTAGCTGATTTACATATTCTAGGCATAAATCAGCGTACACGCCCCTAGCGGCCAGCGTAAATATGCAGTTAAGATCCGACGGAGTAAGAGACTTACGCCGGTCGGATCTAATAGAAATCTATGCATAACTGATTCTATGAATCAGGCGCATAGATACGACCGGCCAGACTCAGAGATACGACGGCGTATCTGGAGATACGCCGTCGTATCTCCTTTGTGAATCTACCCCACAGTCTCTATGTATGTGTGTGCATACACTCAGCACCTAAGAAAACAACAATGTGTAAAAACCATGTATAACTGATGGGGTATATTAAAGTGAAAAAGAAAATCAATGAATAATATAAATATGGAAAATATAATGATATAACAAATAATAACAAGATGTTTGGAATGAGTGAACCACCTGTGTGCCAACACAGGAATGGTTGTGTGAGTGTGTAAGAATGACATGCATTGTTTATTGTGTGCCTATAAAGAAAGACTATGTGGGGTGAAGCATTGATATAAATGTTTAATATGTCTTTTGAATGAATAAACCGAACACACTCCAGTAGGAGTGCATAGTGAACAGACATGATGTATAAACATGTGTTGGCTCCAAATTACCTGGTGATGTAAAGGTGTCGTGGATGGTGTAACAATCTAGTTACACAATATGGGGCAGATTCACATAGAATTTGCGGCGGCGTAGTGTAAGCCATTTACACTACGTCGCCACAACTTACTGGAGCAAGTGCCGTATTCTCCAAGCACTTGCTCCGTAATTTGTGGCGGCGTAGTGTAAATGGCCCGGCGTATGGCCGCGTAATTCAAAGGGGGCGGCTTGTATTTAAATTAAGCGTGCCCCCGCGCCGATCGAACTGCGCATGCGCCGGCCGTAAAAATAGCCCAGTGCGCATGCTCCAGCTCACGACGGAAAACGTCAATGAAGCCGACGTGAGCGTCATTGACGTAAAGTCCTATTCGCGAACGACTTAGTAAAACTACGTAATTGATGGAAAAAGACGACGCTGACCCGACGCCATACTTAACATGGCATACGGCGGACTGACGTAAGGTTACCCCTCATATAGCAGGTATAACCTTACGCTTACGGAAACAACGTAAACGACGACGAGGTGGTGCAAAATCGTTCGGGAATCGGTGTATCAGGCTCATTTGCATAGTCAAATGAGAAATCAACGTAAACGCCACCTAGCGGCCAGTGTAGAATTACATCTAAGATCCGACGGTGTAAGTGACTTACACCTGTCGGATCTACGCCGTATCTATGCGTAAATGATTCTAGGAATCAGACGCATAGATACCCGGGGCCAAAAACAGAGATACGACGGTGTATCTTGAGATACACCGTCATATCTCTTTTGAGAATCTGGCCCTATAAGTTTGGCAGTAATAAAATATTGTAGAAAATTTCAACAAATACAACAGACCCAGCGGGGAGCACACCCAACCGGAATCACTTACTACAGAGACAGCTGTGGACCATCGATATGCAGATTGGAAGATGCTGACAGCGCCTGCCACATGGAGCAGAATGCAGCCTGACTGGTCCACACCCAATAGGGAAGACTTCTTGAGAGGTAGACGTAGGTTCTGCACTGTCCCCGTTCCTCCAGAACCTTTCCCTGTCTCTAAGTATTGTCCCTGACAGACGGGGATCCTTACCCTTTGCTAGCTACTCACATAAAACATGCCAAGCCCAGAAGCCGGAGTCTTAAAGGGGTTGTAAACCTTCTTGTTTTTTTCACCTTAATGCATCCTATGCATTAAGATTGATAGATTGATAGCCGCGCAGCCATTGGCTCCCACTGCTGTCAATCAAATCCAATAATGCGGACTCCGGGGGGCGGGGCCGAGTTATACACTCGGTGGCTATGGACACTGAGGCCGCGTACACACGGTCGGTCCAAACCGATGAGAATGGTCCGACGGACCTTTTTCATCGGTTCACCGCTGAAGTGGCCTGACGGTCTGATGTGCGTACACACCATCAGTTCAAAATCCGATCGGGTCAGAACATGGTGCTGAAAAAAAACGAAGTTCAATGCTTCCAAGCATGTGTCGACTTGATTCTGAGAATGCACAGGTTTTGAACCGATGCTTTTGTGTACTAACCATCGGTTTGGACCTATCGGTCAGCGGTCCATCGGTTCGATTTTAAAGCAAGTTCTAAAATTTTTGTCCGAAGGACAACAGACCGATGGGCTATACACACGGACGGTTTGGACCGATGAAACTGGATTTCAGGCCGTTTTCATGGGTTTGGACCGACCGTGTGTACGCGGCCTCAGTGTATGACATGGGAGTGCGCCCGCAAGAAAACCCCCCTCGGGAGAGAGCTTCCCAGAGGGGGTTATGTATTGCGGGGAGGAGCCAAAAGAGAGCCGCCATGGGACCCCAGAAAAGGAAGATCGGGGCCACTCTGTGCAAAAGGAACTGCACAGTGGAGGTAAGCATGACACGTTTGTTTTTTGTTTTTAAAACGGGAACCTTTACAAACACTTTAACCACTTGACGACCGAAAGCCGCTATTTAACGTCCTCGACTTTGTGCGGTGATATCTGAATGATGCCCGCAGCTACAGGCATCATTCAGATATCGCCGTCTTCAGCCGCCGATTCTGTGCACGATAAGAACGATCAAATCGGCAGTTCCGCCGCTTGATCGTTCTTATAGGCTCTCTATGACCGTTGGAGGCGGTTATGACGTCACGCCCGGTACCGGGAAGTAAACAAAGCCGCAATTGCGGCTGTCGGCATGTGATCGGTGAATTTTTTTCACCGATTTTATGCTTGTAAGCCTGGAGGAGAGATGTGGGGTCTTATTGACCCCACATCTGTCTCTAAAGAGGACCTGTCACAGAGATTCCTATTACAAGGCATGTATTAAAAGTGATTAAAAAAAATGTAAAAAAAAAGTGTAAAAATAAAAAAATTAAGTAAAATAAAAAGAAAATATTTTTTTTTTTTTTAAAACGACCCTGTCCCCGGTAGCTCGCGCGCAGAAGTGAACACGCATGCAAGTCCCGCCCACATATGTAAACGCTGTTCAAACCCCACATGTGAGGTATCGTCGCTTGCGTTAGAGTGTGTGCAACAATTCTAACACTAGACCTCCTCTGTAGCTCGAAAATAGTAACCTGTAAACATTTTTAAAGCGTTGCCTATGGCGATTTTTAAGTACCGAAGTTTGGCGCATATTCCATGAGTGTGCGCAATTTTAAAGCGTGACATGTTAGGTATCTATTTACTCGGCGTAACGTCATCTTTCACATTATACAAAAAAATTGAGCTAACTTTACTGTTTTGTTATTTTTTAATTCATGAAACAGTTTTTTTCCCTAAAAAAAGGCGTTTGAAAAATTATTGCGCAAATACCGTGCAGCACCCACATCCAATTAGATAGCTTCACCCTTGTAACCAAGGAATCCACAGAGGAACCAAGTTTCCCCAACTGCATTGCTGCTGCGGTTGAGCACCACCTACAGTGAAGAATACAGACTGCACCTGACCACATGAGTTCCCATTCCTCCTACTAAATCTTTCTTACTGCATCACCAAAAACACAGATTGGTTCATTCACATCTCATGTTCCCCTTAAAAAAGTCTTCTTTGTCATATAGGAGATCAGCCCCACTGTCCTCAATGTGCAACAAGTCAGGATTAAAATCTCGAAAATATTTCCTTTTTATGTCGACTAGAAGCTTTTATCCTTTTTCAGAAATAAAAGACAAATATTAACAGAGAACGCCATGTTCATTTTCTTTCACCCAAATAGCAAGCCGTGTAGAGAATTACCTGTCTGTTTTCTGCATCAATGGCTCTGACATCTCCCAACTAGTGTTCAGATTTCAATCAAAATTCCAATTTGGTTGCATTTTTTATTGTTTTCTTTTTTTATTCAAACATAAAAACAATTCAGTGTAGGCACAGATAGGAAACATTGTCAGTTGAGCGTAATATAGCCAAAGTAGATACAGGGGTTGATTTACTAAATGCAAATAGACTGTACACTTTGCACGTGCAGTTGCTCCAATGCTTAGTAAATGAGGAGGAGCTCTGCTGACTTCCTCTATTCAATCGTTTGCACGCAAAAAAATGTTTTCTACTTTCTTTGCATGTGATGGCATATTCTTTGTAAAGTTAAAGGCCCGGATTCAGAAACGATGTACGCCGGCTTATCTCCAGATATGACGCCGTAATTTCAAATCTGCGCCGTTGCATCTTTGCGCCGATTCACAAATCGAGATACGCCGAAAAACATGGCTTCAGCCGTCCGACGTAACTTGCCTACGCTGGCTTATCGTGGGCGCATAGTTACGCTGGACGCATTCGGCGTTCCCATTATAAATATGCAAATGAGTAAGATACGCCGATTCACGAACGTAGATGCGCCCGACCGCTTCATATACGTGATTTGCGTAAGGCTTACGTCCGGCGTAAATTTACCCCTGCTATAGCAGGTGCAGCTAATGCAAAGGTATGGGCCAGGGAACTACGCCATAATATTTTACATTGCGTACGCCATTTACGTAGTACTACGTGAATAGGGCTAGGCGTAAGTTACGTTCACGTCGAAAGCATTGCGCCAACGTATCTTAGGGAGTATATGCGACGTGATTCTGAGCATGCGTGCGCTTGCCCAGTTCGACCGGCCATTCATTAGCATTCGACCGGCCATTCATTAGCATGGGGTCACGCCTAATTTAAATAGATGCCGTCCACCTCCTTCCTACTTTGAATTAGGCCGGCTTACGCCGGTCAATTTACGATACGCCGCCACAACTTACGGAGCAAGTGCTTTGTGAATACTGCACTTGCCTCTCTAAGTTGCGGCGACGTAGCGTAAAGAAGATACGCTACGCCCGCACAAAGATGCGCAAATGTATCTGAATCCGGGCCAAAGTGTTACTAAATCCACAACAGTAAAATCAGTCTGTATTTGCAGCAAACAATGCTTTTACTCATTATGGAACCTAAGGGGTTAATTCCTTGCATTGTGTATAAAGGTTGTTTGATCATGTTTTCTCTGATCCTCCCCTTCTTCCACTGCTCCCAATCCATCTCCTGATAGAACAGAGCCAGGGGACAGGCTGCACATGCTCAGTTTGGTGTGTATTGCTAGAGAGTTTTTTTTTTTCTTGGGAGGGTACATGTGATCAGCATAGAGATAATCAGCACTGTCCAGACAGAGGATCAGTGGAGAATGAAAACTCCTCCTACAAGCTTTACTAGGAACTGATAGAAGTCACAAGGCTGTTATATACCGCTGATGAGAAAAAGTATTTATCAGTTTATATTTACAAAAATAATTGCATTTCCATGTTGTGTGTACTGTGGGAGACCAGATATAGTGAATGCAGGTTCTGAGTTTAGTAACATTTTAAAGGGGTTGAAAAGGTTCCTGTTTTTTCATCTTAATGCATCCTATGCATTAAGGTGAAAAAACACCTGGCAATCACGGGCCCCCCAGCCCCCTCGTTTACTTACCTGAGTCCGTTCATCTGCTCGGTGCGTCCATGGCGTCCTCTTCTCCACTGAGTCTCGGCGTTGATTGGTTAGATTGATAGCAGCGCAGCCATTGGCTCCTGCTGCTGTCAATCAAATCCAATGACGCGCCGGCAGCGGGGCAGGGGCATACACTCTGCGTCTATGACACAGGAGCGTGCCCGCAAGGTAACCCCTGAGGAGAGAGCTTCCCAGAGGGGGTTATCTTTTGCGGGGAGGAGCCGAGAGAGCCGCCGTGGGACCCCAGAAGAGGAGGATCTGGGCCACTTTTTTAAATACCTAAAACTTTACAACCACTTTAAGCTTTACCTCATTTAGTAAGCTGTGGAGTATCTGCCCTTACAAAGTGCACAGTCTATTTGCCTATAGTAAATCAACCCACAGTGTTCAAGTAATCCAAAATAAGTATAATAACAGAGAGTGCCTATTCCACAGAACAATGGTAATGCCCCAAGGGTACATACAAAAGCATGGGAAAAGAAGGGTAGAAGAGTTGGTATGGGAAAGGTTAAGGGAAAGAAATAGGTAACATGGGTGGTGAATGGGGAAGAGGGATAGAACTAGGAGGCAGTTAAAGTCAAACCCAGTCCAAAAAAATTGGTTTTGTGGAATAGCATCCATGGTCCCGTGTTTCAGAACATCAGGGAATCCTTACAGAAGGTAGGAGATCGATAGAACTCGATCCACGGTTCCCAAATTGTATTATTTTATTATTAGAACAAAAGCAGAATCAGAAGACAAGCCAGGTGATCAGGGATTCCGGAAGGTAGAGAGTCCAATGAAACAGAGCCGGTGGTCAAGGAGTGGAGACTTAAGCAGATCCGATAAGCAGGCCAGGGGTCAAGTGCAGGAGAAGGCAGAGAATAGTCAAAGTCCAATCCGGGTCAAACAGGTCAAGGTATTCAGGTTTCAAGGTTCTTTCAACAGGGTAAAGCTGACAACAAACCAGCAATTAGCAAGGAGGAAGGGGCTGGCTTAAATAGGCCGCTCAGGCCACTGATTGATCCACAGTAGTACAGATTCAGAACCAGGCTCCAACGGACAGCAAACAGAATAACACTGAGCAGTGGCTCAGAGGCAAAGAGCTGGACCTGTAATGGAGAGGTCCTAGGTTTGATTCCACCCAGAGCCAACTGGGGAATGTGACCGTGAAAGGCCAGTGCCCTGACAAAGTGGGACAGGAAGTCCCACTCCAAACCAGATACCCAGCCCCCTCCCCAAAAAATTACATTTGGTAGGCTCTGGTCCAGAAATGTTTGACCTTCAGACAGTTCCACTAGATGTGTCAAAATGTATCATTAGTACGGCTTCCTTGGAAACAGAGTGGCTGGTAGGCTGGGACGCCACTAGCAATCCTTGTAGGAACCAGGTATCATTTCAGTAGTAATTTGTAATTGACCTCAGCTGCCACACATGGGCCAAACTTTTGACCACCATGGCCCAAATCTTAATCCAAGTTTCAGGCGGGGCCATTTGGCAGAATTTCAGTTAGAAATTAGATCTACATGTTTAACTTAAACTTTAAATTGCAAGTCAATGGGGGGGGGGGGGCTTTTGATGGTCACTTGTGGGTCTTTGAAGGCTTTGGCCCTTGGAGGATTGGAGGATGGTCACTTTTGGTCCTTTGTTTTGATGCACCTCAAATTTAATTAGCTGATTTCAACTAAGAGTTAAGTTGAACTTTAACCATACCTTGGGGGATTTTAAGCATGCTAACAAGTTTTGGAAACAAAGACATGGTTATCCATTCACACACCTAATTGACTACTTCCCTTTTATACTCTTAGGCCTCGTACACATGACCGTTTTCCTCGACAGAATCCATCAAGAAACTTGGTGGCAGAGCTTTTTTGCCGAGGAAAACGGTCGTGTGTATGTTTTTCGTCGAGAAAACTGTCTCTTTTTCCTCGTCGGGAGTCTCAATTTCCTTGTCGTGTTTCTCGTCGGGCTGGTTTACGACGAGAAACACGTTCATGTATATGCTTAGAAACCCACGCATGCTCAGAATAAAGTATGAGATGGGAGCGCACCTTCGGTAAAAGTAGGGTTTGTAATGAAGATAGCACATTCGTCACGCTGTAACAGACTGAAAAGCGTGAATCGTCTCTCACCAAACTTTTACTTAACACGCAGTAACATGAGATTAGCAAAAGCAGCCCCAAGGGTGGCGCCAGTGGAATCGAACTTCCCCTTTATAGTGCCGTCGTACGTGTTGTACGTCACCGCGTTTGAGAACAACGAGATTTGGTCTTGACAGTGTGTACGCAAAGAAAGCTGGTCAAGATTCTCGACAAGCCTAACAAGGAACTCGTCGAGGAAAACGATGTTTAATTTACGACGAGTTCCTCGGTCGTGTGTACGAGGCCTTATACTAGAATGACCAGAAGAATAGACAAACAAAAATCTCAGTAGCAGCCATGAAACTAATTCTTGTGTACTAAACAAACCAGGCACCATCTCCATTGAGGCCTTTTTCTTTTTGAGGAAAATATACCTGGTTGGCTTTAGGTAAAAAAGACAAGACACAACTTTTTGTTTGATTATGCATCCCTAGGTGCTGTCCACAGGCACCCTATTCAAGTCTGGGAAGACATTGGCTGCAGGACACAGTCACTCGTCCTAGATAAATATGTGGCCCTGAATGCAGACAATGTGATGTTAAAAAGCTTTATTCGTTCTTTTACTCTTAGTATGTTGGGCACAAACCAAATGTTTTTTAATCAGACAAATGCAAAATTATCTTCCTATAGCTTAATTAGTTCCAATTCTCATTTGTTTGTTATTGCAATAATTAGAATAATTGGTGAACAGTGTTCTGTTAATTAATATGTGCAATGAAAGCGCAATATCATTAGCAATAGACGGCAATTATGTAACGATTGTTACTTATTTGTGGAATTATATTTCTAATAATGAATGTATGTTGAAGTTAACTGCTAAATTAACTTTGTACTGCTACTTAAGTATTTATACCAGACACACATATATTCTTGCCTGACAGTTATTGTTTCTGCAATTAAATAGGATCAAACAGGCTTTATACCTGGTCCTTAACCACTTAAGACCCGGACCTTTAGGCAGCTAAAGGACCCGGATAGGTTTTGCGATTCGGCACTGCGTCGCTTTAACAGACAATTACGCGGTAGTGCAACGTGGCTCCCCAACAAAATTGGCGTCCTTTTTTTCCCACAAATAGAGCTTTCTTTTGGTGGTATTTGATCACCTCTGCGGTTTGAATTTTTTTCACTATAAACAAAAATAGAGCGACAATTTTGAAAAAAATTCTATATTTTTTACTTGTTGCTATTATAAATATCCCCCAAAAATATATATAAAACCTTTTTTTTCCCTCAGTTTAGGCCGATACGTATTCTTCTACCTATTTTTGGTAAAAAAAATCGCAATAAGCGTTTATCGGTTGGTTTGCGCAAAATGTATAGCGTTTACAAAATAGGGGATAGTTTTATTGCATTTTTATGAATTTATTTTTTTACTACTAATGGCGGCGATCAGCGATTTTTTTCGTGACTGCGACATTATGGCGGACACTTCGGACAATTTTGACACATTTTTGGGACCATTGTCATTTTCACAGCAAAAAATGCATTCTTTATTGTGGCGCTGAAGAGGTAATGTATTACCTAATATGTGTTTCTAACTGTAGGGGTCTGTGGCTATAGGTGTGACGTCATCAATTGTGTATCCCTATAAAAGGGATCACACGATCGATGATGCCGCCACAGTGAAGAACAGGGAAGCTGTGTTTACACGCAGCTCTCCCCATTCTTCAGCTCCAGGGACCGATCGCGGGACTCCAGCGGCAATCGGGTCCGCGGGTCCCGCGGTCCTGGTCACGGAGATTCGGACCCACGGCTGGGTACTAGCACAGGACGTACCTGTACGTGCATGTGCCCAGTCGTGCCATTCTGCCGACGTAAATGTGCAGGAGGCGGTCCTTAAGTGGTTAAAGTAGAACTATAGGCAAAAAATGTTTGGGACCATTGGCATGTTTATAGCGATCAGTGCTATAAAAATGCATTGATTACTGTCAGGCCTCATACACACGACCGAGTTTCTCGGCAAAAAACGGCAAGAAACTGCTGGGAGATATTTTTTTGCCGAGGAAACCATTCGTGTGTACATTTTCGGCGAGGAAACTGTCGAGAAACTCGACGAGCCAAAAAGAGAGCAAGTTCTCTATTTCCTTGACGGGAATGGAGAAAATTGGCTTGTCGAGTTGCTCGACAGCCTAACAAGGAACTCGACGAGGAAAACGATGTGTACGAGGCTTAAAAATGTCACTGGCAGGGAACACTAGGGGGTGAGGAAGGGTTAATTATGTTCCCTAGGTGTGTTCTAACTGAAGGGGGGGTGGGACTGACTAGGGGAAATGACAGATCTCTGTTCATACATTGTATGAACATGCGATCAGTCATTTCTCCCCACACAGCTCTTGGTTCTTGCTCTGTAACAAGCGATTGCGGGTGCCCGGCAGTGTTCGCGCCTGCAAGGCACACGCATCGGCACAAGGGGCGAGCAGGGGGCGTGCGCCCCTAGTGGCTGAACTGCAAAATCACGTAATATTACGTGATTTTTTGCAGCTGAGCCGACCTGCCGCCGTAAAACTACGGTGGTTGGTCAGCAAGCGGTTAAGCAAATTCTCCAGGAAAATCTGCACACAAATAAAAACATAAGAAGCTGCGATAATAAATGATCAAATAAGCAAATAATAAATACAATTGAGTGCAAAAAAAATAATAGTTGGATCCAACTAGGATCCTGCACACAGTGGCTGCCCTGTAGCAGTAAAACCGCTATAGAGCAGACAGCAAGCGGTAAAAAAAAAAGAATTAAACATGTAATTCTTACCTGCTCTGTGCAGTGGTTTGCACAGAGCAGCCTGATCCTCCTCTTCTCGGGTCCCCTGCTGGTGCTCCTGGCCCCTCCCTCCTTTCGAGTGCCCCCAGAGCAAGCTGCTTGCTCTGGGGGGGATCCAGGCAGGTTCGCTCCTGAGTCACTGCTCTGTGTGTCCATTTCCACTCAGAGTGCAGCTCAGCCCCACTGCGCCCGCCCCACTCTCTTCTCATTGGCTCAATGGCTGTGATTCACAGCAGCGGGAGCCAATGGCTCAGCCAATGAGGAGGGAGAATCCCCAAAGAGCCGAGGCTCTCATGCACATTGCTAGATCACGATGGTGCTCAGGTACATATTAGGGGGGCTGGGGGGGATGCTGCCCACAGAAGGTTTTTTACCTTTATGCATAGAATGGATGAAGGTAACAAACCTTGAGACTTCAAAGCCACTTTAAAGATAACCTTTAGTGAAAGAAATAGGTTGCCATTGCTGATCACCATCTGAAAAATGTCTGAAGACATGCATTGCTGAAACTGACTTAGGCCTCGTACACACGACCGAGGAACTCGACGGGCGAAACACATCGTTTTGCTCGTCGAGTTTCTTGTTAGGCTGTCGAGGATCTCGGCGAGCCAAATTTCTCTATTGCCGTCGAGGAAAAAGAAGACATGCTCTCTTTTTGGCTCGACGAGATCCTCGACAGTTTCCTCGTCGAAAAGTGTACACACGACCGGTTTCCTCGGCAAAAAAAAAAAACAGCAAGTTTCTTGCTGGTTTTTGCCGAGAAACTCGGTCGTGTGTACGAGGCTTCACTCTGAAGAGTACTAATAAAGAAAAATTATTCAGCGCTGGAATGTAAATATAAACTAAAAAATGCGAGCCAGCACTAAGGTAAATTCAAATAAAACACCTCACATTGACATAAAATAATAATAGTGCAGCGCAAAACAAACAATTTTAAACTATACATACAGAAAGTTAAAACATATGATATATGATATATAATTAAAAATTATATAATAGAGTCCATATAAAGTGCTCAAGTGCAAAAAGATGATCCAAATCGGAATATAATAGTGCAAAAATCCAAAGGGTGATATCCAGAAGGAACCTCCACCAAATAGCAGGAATGGCCTCTCACCTTACAACTTCGACCTGTAATAGGTCACAAAGCATAATCAGAGAACCACCTGTTCTCAGAGGACAGCAAGCAATGCAGCAGTAGAACCACGATATCAGTCAGACTCAGGATCAGGACATGGCAATCAGGGCATAAAAAACAAAGGAGAGGAAATCTAGTGCTCTCTGAAGCCAAAATACATTTATTTAAGAATAAAAAACGAATACACTCACTGTATAAGCACTCTCAAACGAGTGCAGCGAAACAGCATAAAACATCCATAAGAGCATGGGTTTCAGTCTAGGTCGGCGATCGCGGTTGACGTCACACGTGGCCCCTTCCCCTCGTACGACGTTACGTCCCTATGAGCGGGACTTCATCAGGCTGCCTTTTTTCACCCCACGCTGATGAAGTCCCGCTCATAGGGACGTAACGTCGTACGAGGGGAAGGGGCCACGTGTGACGTCAACCGCGATCGCCGACCTAGACTGAAACCCATGCTCTTATGGATGTTTTATGCTGTTTCGCTGCACTCGTTTGAGAGTGCTTATACAGTGAGTGTATTCGTTTTTTTATTCTTAAATAAATGTATTTTGGCTTCAGAGAGCACTAGATTTCCTCTCCTTTGTTTTTTATGCCCTGATTGCCATGTCCTGATCCTGAGTCTGACTGATATTGTGGTTCTACTGCTGCATTGCTTGCTGTCCTCTGAGAACAGGTGGTTCTCTGATTATGCTTTGTGACCTATTACAGGTCGAAGTTGTAAGGTGAGAGGCCATTCCTGCTATTTGGTGGAGGTTCCTTCTGGATATCACCCTTTGGATTTTTGCACTATTATATTCCGATTTGGATCATCTTTTTGCACTTGAGCACTTTATATGGACTCTATTATATAATTTTTAATTATATATCATATATCATATGTTTTAACTTTCTGTATGTATAGTTTAAAAATGTTTGTTTTGCGCTGCACTATTATTATTTCACTCTGAAGAGCACTGCCCTGGGCTCCCCTGAAGCTTGGGACCCCAGACAACCACCCATTCAGACCTTATTATAATTTGACTCTGTAGAGCCCTGATCAGATCTGACAGCTACCAAACCTAGGAGCATTGATTTGAGATCTCTAGTTATGTAAATGTATGTGGTGGGAAGGACAAGGCTATTGAAACCAATTAGAGTTATTTCAGCCCAACTTAAATCTTGGCTCTAATAGCCTAGTCACTTATAATTTTCACTTGTCTTCGTGGCAGGTTTAAAATTACCTGAGAGCCGACAATGACATATTCATTTTTTATGTTTCTGTAGCTGGCCTTGACCACGAAATAATGCAAACTGAGAGCTTGCTTTAATTTGTTTTTACACAATTTTCCTTCCCACTCTAAAGCAGAAAACAAATCACAAAACTTCTGAAGGAGCCATTGAGGCTGACCTTGACAAGTGACAGCTGCTGCTGTTAGATTAATTAGTCCCGATAAAATGAATAGAGATTACTTGATATTGTATTTTTTAAAAGTCATTGGTAACACTGCAATTTTTTTTCATAGGTAGGAAGCCTAACAGTCGTGCAGAGAGACCTTTTGATTCTGTCGCTTGCACCCTTCGTTCTTGTTATTTTGGTCAAATCCCATAGCTAATTACCATCGGTGAGGATTTACTGACTAGAGATCCTTGTCTCATAACTCAGCTCAGAGTTTACAAAACTCAAGCATTGCTCTGGATGAAGGGCATACCATTGCCTAAGCTCCTGCAGCAATGGTCCCAACACTCACAGAACCCCTAGTACCCCCTTTATGACTAAAATAATTACCGTATTTGCCGGCGTAATAGACGACTGGGCGTATAAGACGACCCCCTCATTTTCCAGGAAAAATGTTGGTTTTGGGATATACTCGCCATATAAGACTACCCCCTTCCTACTAGTCTTTCTGGAAGCTGAGGGGTAGCCGGAACCGCTGACAGAAACAGGCTTTTTTCAAATCTCACTGTTCCATTACATTACATGCCCCCACTGTGCCATCACTTGCCCCCACTGTTCCATCACTTGCCCCCACTGTGCCATCACTTGTCTACACTGTGCCATCACTTGCCCCCACTGTGCCATCACTTGCCCCCACTGTGCCATCACTTGCCCCCACTGTGCCATCACTTTCCCCCACTGTGCCAACAGTGCCATCCACTCACGTTTTGCTGATTTGTTTCCAGGCCGGTGACAGTCTCCGTGCTGCGAGCGTCCATGATTTGAAAGCCGCGCCTTCTTCTCAGCGCCTCTGTTCTGTGTTCCACCTATCACGGACATCCTCTCATCCGAGGATGAGAAGGCATCTGTGATAGGAGGGACACAGAACAGAGGCGCTCCTGGGAAGATTTGTGTTCCGCCTATCACGGGATACGCTGAGAAGGAGCGGCTTTTAAATCATGGACGCTCGCAGCACGGAGACTCTCACCGGCGTATAAGACGATCCCCGACTTTGGATGCATTTTTTTGCATCCAAAAAGTCATCTTATACGCCGGAAAATACGGTACCGTATTTATCGGCGTATAACGCGCGCCGACGTATAACGCGCACCCCAATTTTAAGAGGGAATTTTCTGGAAAAACTACAGTTACAGTTATTTCTAATCACTATTTAACATTAGACACAAACTTTTTATGAATTCTTAAAATTACTTCTTATTCTCCCATCTAGACTTTCAGGATGTCACAAAAAATAAGCAGAATTTCTTTTACCTGACACCTGTAGCGCGGCTTGGGGCTTCTATACCCAAATGTTCAGCATTCTCATTCTGTGGTGAAGGGGAGGATGAGAAAACCCTTAAACGCGGGCAGAGTGGTAGCGCTGGCCGAGACTGTAGCTCGTACCTATGGCATACCTCGGAGGGGAAGGAGGGGGGCGAGCGCCCGCCGGAAATCACCGAGCCGTCATCTCCACTCGGCTCTCACGTGACACACGCACAGTCTTGACTCCGCCATCGGCATTGGACCATCTCCTGTGACAGACACAACACTGGTCTAATGCTGGTGGCGGAGGCGGGACTGTGCGTGTGTGACGTGACAGCCGAGTGAGATCTGAGAGAAGATGATGGCTCTGTGATTTACGTCCCCCTCCTTCCCCTCCAAGGTATGCTATCTGCGTATAGCGCGCACTCGTGATTTTCCCCCTATTTTCAGGGGATAAAGTGCGCGGTATACGCCGATAAATACGGTAATAAACTGGCTTCTGATTGCCCAGCGAATTAAATTCCAATTATTACCAACAACCCACAAAGCTGTTGTAGCACTACCCACGAAGGAGCTGCTGGATATTTTCGGGCGGCATGTTACCTTTATTTCCTCGCCGCCCAGGGTGATGGATGAGAGTAGAGAAAGTTCAATGTCCACACTTTACACTTCCTTTTTAAAGATTTATTTGCTGAACTTGGTAAAAGAATAAAAGAAGTGGTGGAAGGGTAACAGGTAAATAGGTTCAGGTGCGGTATTTCAATCTGGAAGCACTCCTGCTTCCTGCGACACAGCTTTCGTCGCCACTCTAGCCAGAGTGGGTATTGTGCACCCGCATAGGTTTCTCTCTCTAGCCTAGCAGCCGGAATGGCTCATGGAATAGGGTGCAGTCTCTGCCACAGACCTTCCCACAAATGGAGACCCTTTCGATCCAAAATCCTCGTAGCACAGGATTCAGCACCCGGATCTCTCCAGACTAACTTCTTTCTGAGTGACGGAACTGACAGGCAATCACCATCAAGCCTTTTAGTAAGCGGTGCATCCTTCGATGAAGTTCAAGGCCTCTCTTGAGACAACAGCCTCGTGCTTGGTCCTCTCCAAGGTCCTTCATCAAGCGGCTTCCCCCCTCCAGGACGGACAGCACAGGATCACCCTTAAAAACGTAGACCCAATCTGCTCACTGGGCCTACTTAACAGATCACAACCCCCGGACCAACGTTATCCAGAGCCAGGATTACAGGAACACGCACCCCCAGCCAGAAGGGCCACACACGGGGTGGTGGGACGACAGACCCAGGATCGACGACAACCTAGGTCCAATGACGATGGTCCCCTAAGTACCCCTCCCCAGCATGCACAGAGGGACGATCACCCCCCGCCGATTGGCTGCTTAGGAGAAATACCCAAATCACCTTGACCTAGCTGCTGACACCCTTGGCCTGGAGTAACAACTACACCCCAGGCAAACAATAGTGGTCACTTACAGCACAGCCATGGCTGGAACAGAAGCCACATTTTCTCAAAATCACACATGAAAGAGTCAATTAACTCTCAGACTTCCCCCTAAATTTAAAATAGCGCCAGCCCAACAGGAGCAGGCCGCAACTCTGCCCCAAGCTACATCACCAATCTTGTCTCCAAATATCCATCTTCTCCTCTCTACCCAAGACCTCCTGCTCTCTACTTGTATTGTCTTCTTCTCCCAGGCTCATCCCCAGAACTTCTCCAGAGCCTTTCCTATCCTCTGGAACTCTCTACCCCAATCTGTCCAGCTATCTCTTATTCTGGTTGCCTTTAGGTGATCCCTGAAAACTCATCCCTTCAGGGAAGCCTATCACGCCTTCAACTAACAACTGAACATTTAACCACTTGCTGTCAAATCACGTACCTGGTACGTCATTTAATTCCAAGTGATTGTACCGGGATGATGCCTACAGCCTCAGGCATCACCCTGGTACCATTTTTTAGAGCCGACGGTCGGCTCTTTTGTAATAGCAATCAGAGAAATTGTAATTGCTATTACAAGTGGCGGGTGGAGGTCCCGCCCTCCTCCCGCCACCTTCCGTGGCTCTCTCTGGCTCTCCCAGACAAAAATATATGCACATCCATGCAAACCGGGTTAGTGTTTGCCAACATCCCTGATATGAGTATAGAAGAAAGGAGTACCCCCGGTACTATTTGGACTTTAACGGCAACAATACAAACATTGTTTTAAAATTGTCTAAATTTATTAAGAAAACACATATATATATATATATATATATATATATATATATATATATATATATATATATACAGACAATTGCGGTGTGTATTGTCACCAAACCATTAAAAACAGCATACAGGCCGTCCCCGAGTTACGAACGGGTTAGGGACTGTAGGTTTGTTCTTAAAGCGGGGGTTCACCCTAAAAACCAATTTCTAACATTAGAGCCAGCATACTAAGGACATTTACTGTATGCAGGTCTTTTTTTTATTTTTTTATCCGTACATACTGTTATATTCTGATTTTGTCCAGGGCTTCCGCGTTCTGATGACTGCGGGACTGGGCATTCCTATCCCTGCCTCAGGGTTCTGATGACTGTGGGACTGGGCATTCCTATCCTTGGGGTAGATGATTGACGGCTTGTGAAACAGTTCCCCTGTCGCACAACGCGCGTCACCAGATTTCCGGAAATAGCCGAGCTGTGAGTCGGCACTATACGGCGCCTGCCGTGTAGAGCTGACTGTGCAGGCGCCGTATAGTGCTGACTCGCAGCTCGGCTATTTCCGGAAATCTGGTGACACGCGTTGTGCGACAGGGGAACTGTTTCACAAGCCGTCAATCATCTAACCGAAGGATAGGAATGCCCAGTCCCGCAGTCATCAGAACCCGGAAGCCCTGGACAAAATGACAATATAACAGTATGTACGGATAAAAAAAAAAAAGACGTGCATACAGTAAATGTCCTTAGTATGCTTAGTATGCTGGATGTAATTATTAGAATTTTTTTTTAGGGTGAACCCCCGCTTTAAGTCGAATATGTTCATAAGTTGGAAAAGCATGTGCAGAACGGCAGCTACGTCGTTTTTCGATATTCCGTTAAATGTGCCCGCCGTCGAAAAGTGGGCGTACATGCGCAGAACGGCAGATGCGTAGTTTTCCGATGTTCCATCAAATGTGCCCGCCGTTGAAAAGGTTCCGTCGAATGTGCCCACCGTCTAAAAGGTTCCGTCTAATGTGCCCGCCATTGAAAAGGTCCCGTCGGATGTGCCCGCAATCGAAAAGTGGCCACGCAGCCTCCCGTTCGTAAGTAAAAGTCATTCGGAAGTCGGATGTTCATAACTCGGGCACTCCCTGTATATGATAAACTGTGTTTGGTTTCCATGTGGTGATCCAAGAGGCCCAACGCGTTTTGGGACAGGACACTTCCCTTCGTCAGGAACACTTATCACAGAGGAATCACAATGTTCTAAAAAAGATCAGTATATCAGTCAGAAACATACACTAGGGAATACATTCTGGCTCTCCCATTCCAATGGCTAGTCAGAGACCCATACAAAGCCGGAATCGGGTCTCCGCTATGGTAACCCAGAAGCGATGACATGACATTGCTTCCGGTTTACCTGGCTGTCAATGGCTCCATTTTCTAAAAATCTAAAGTATTCAAGAATGCTGATCTTGGTGTTTTGAATGCTTTCAAGTGCAAAGGAGGGATTTGCGGTCTTATTGACCCCAAATACCTCAATAAAAAATACCTGTCACTGCCTATTGCTGTCACAAGGATGTTGACAGCAATAAAAGTGATCAAAAATGTAAAACAACAGTGTTAAAGGAAAGTAAATAAAATGAAAGTGCCCCTGTCCCCCCGTACTAGCGCGCAAATGTGAACACCTGTATCAGGCCAGCATGCACGCAAACAGCAATTGTCCCACACATGTGAAGTATCCCCACGAATGTCAGATCATGGGCAGCAATTCTAGCACTAGACCTCCTCTGTAGATATAAAGTGGTAATCTGTAAAGCAGTGGTCTCAAAGTACCGGCCCGCGGGCCATTTGCGGCCCGCGGACCAGTTATAAATGGCCCGCAGGCAGGGTGGAAGTGAGGGGAGCAAAAAAAAAAAAAAAATGTTTTTTTTTTTTGAGCTGGAGCCATCTGGTGGTGAGCCGTTGGTATTACAAGTTATTACCACCAGATGTGAGCTGGCGCCATCTGGTGGTGGCCGTTGGTATTACAAGTTAAGCATTACAAGTTAAACAGCAATTCTAATGTCATTTTACACTATTTTCACTGCCATATTCTCCCCTCTAATTAGAACCCCCAAACATTATATATATTTTTTATCCTAACACCCTAGAGAATAAAATAGCGATTGTTGCAATACTTTCTGTTACACCGTATTTGCGCATCGGTCTTACAAGTGCACTTTTTTGGGAAAAAAATACACTTTTTTTAATTAAAAAATAAGACAACAGTAAAGTTATCCCCATTTTTTTTAATATTATGAAAGATAATGTTACGCCGAGTAAATTCATACCCAACATGTCACGCTTAAAAATTGTGTCCGCTTGTGGAATGCCGACAAACTTTTTTACCCTTTAAAATCTTCATAGGCGACGTTTAAAAAAAATCTACAGGTTGCATGTTTTAAGTTACAGAGGAGCTAGAATTATTGCTCTCACTCTACCAATCGCGGCGATACCTCACATGTGTGGTTTGAACACCGTTTACATATGCGGGCGCTGCTCACGTATGTGTTCGCTTCTGCGCGCAAGCTCGTCGGGACGGGGTGCGTTTTCTGGCTCCTAACTTTTTTAGCTGGCTCCTAGATTCCAAGCAAATTTGTCAAACCCTGACTTACACCAGTGCTGGTGGTAATAATGCGCTCGCTGACACCAGTGCTGGTGGTAATAATGCGCTCGCTGACACCAGTGCTGGGGGTTAATAATGTGTTCGCTGACACCAGTATTGTTGTTTTTGAAGTTTGAAAGTTTGCATGCGGCCCCCCATGGCATATGAAAACTTGTCTTGTGGCCCTCAGGTAATTTGAGTCTGAGACCCCTGCTGTAAAGGCTTTTAAAATGTATGTATGAAAAAATCCTGTGCCTATCCCTTCACCTCTCAATTAAAGTGAACCAAACAATCAATCGCACAATTAAATAAAAAAAGTGTGACCACTAGAGAAGTTGAATCCAAATTAATCCAAACACAAGGCTCATGTAACTCGAGTTACTGCGCTACTCACATAACAAACTTATTTTCATAACTCTAAAAGTGTTTACATAAATGTAACAAAAAAAGTGGATATACCGATTTGATACAAATCTTAAAACAAAGTGTCCTTTTGGGAAATTCATAAAACAAAATACCTTAACCACTTCAGCTCCGGAAGGTTTTACCCACTTCCTGACCAGGCCATTTTTGATTAATTATTTTTGGTATGGACAGGACTTTTATTTACAGAATAAAGGTGTGGCTATGGGGGCTCGGTTTGCCCCCCAGTGTAGCCAACATCTTTATGGCCCATTGGGAGGAGGAGGCAGTTTAAAAAGATTGAACAATTAAATCTCTATAAGAGATTTTTAGATGATTTGGTGATGGTATGGAATGGTGATATGGAAAGTCTAAGGCCCCGTACACACGTCCGAGGAACTCGATGGGCAAAACTCATCGTTTTGCTCGTCGAGTTCTGTGGGAAGCCGCCGAGGATCTCGGCAAGCCAACTTTCCTCATTGAACAATGAGGAAATAGAGAACATGTTCTCTATTTGGCTCGACGAGGAACTCGTCGGCTTCCTCGGCCGAAAGTGTACACACGCCGGGTTTCTCCGCAGAATTCAGCTCCGACCGAGTTTCTGGCTGAATTCTGCCGAGAAACTCGGTCGCGTGTACGGGGCCTGACTGTGTTGATGAATAAACTTAATAATAATAATCGGAACATCAAATTTTCTTGGAATGTGAGTACTAGTCATATAGTTTTTTGGGGATTTGGAGATTTTTATTGAAATGGGGAAGATATTGACTTGTAATTATTTCAAGCCCACTGATTGAAAGCATACTTACCTCTGGGTAGTTGTCCTCATATGTCATGATTGATGAACATACCCAGAAGACAATTTGTAAGGTTGAGGAGGAACTGTTCTCGAGTTAATGATTATGATATACAATCAGAAGTTTTTGTAAATTGATTTGTTTAAAAGGGGTATTATGCAAGATTTATAATAGGAGAAAATGAGAAAGTGGGGGGTATTGATAAAAATAAGTTATTGGCCACAAATAATAATAACAAAATCCTTAAAACACAGGATTATGAGTTTAAAATAATACTGGACTATAATGTGCAATATAAAAAAGTTGAAATTAAAAAAATATATATATTGTAGCATTGTAACATTTTATTGAAGGGTAGACTGCTGGGACCCAAATTACCTATATATCCAAAATTCATATATAAAAAAGCTCCTGCAATTACGAGATAAAATTGCACCAGGAGTGATGGATCCCCCAAAGAGAAAGGAAAACAACCAATTCCACGCATGTGACAGGTGTGTGGTATGACTGCTGACATTCTAAAAAGTATGTTAAAAAAACGGAAAGATTTTATTGCTGCTACTACTCACAGAAAATATTCTATGAAAGATTTTATAACGTGTACTACAGTTGGGGTTGTATACATGTTGGAGTGTGGATGTGGGCTCCAGTATGTGGGGTGCACCTCCAGGCCCCTACATGTATAAATAGCAGAGCATGTCAATAATATCAAGTGAGATGACATTAGCCACAATGTATCTAAACATTTTAAAATGGTTCATAAAAAGAATCCCAGCTCTCTAAAATTTGGGTGAATTATGCACGTTCATAAACACTGGAGAGGAGGGAATTACATTAGGCAATTAAGTAGGAGAGAATCATATTGGATATTTGAAACACAGGTTTTATCCCCCAGAGGACTTAATATAGAATTTGATTTAAATTGTTACATTTTTGATGTTTGACCCTTCCCTATGGGTTGTTTATATTTTCTGCTGTCCTTGTATATTTTAGTATATGTTTTATTCAGTATGTGTAATTGTAATTTAAAGTGATAAGTAATATGATATTTAGGATGATACAGTATTAGTAGTTGCTGGAGATGGTCGTGGGATGTGGTCCTAGTATGCTATTGCAATTTTTGAAGATCACTTTGTTGGAGGTGTCCCCTGTGAGGTTTACGAAGTGACAACGGGTGGAAGTCCGGTGAAGGCATTATGCATCAGCTGTTGCTTTTACTCCCCTCTCTGACAAAAACATGTGGTGAGACCTACTGGTACTGCAGGGGTCATGGCAGTGAGGTGAGAGGCTTATCTACAAGGGTGGAGGATTCACACTTTGTATTACATGTCACAATGGTAATTGGAGTGGATTCAAATTGGATATCGTTTTTTCTTTTGATAATTTCTGGATTTTTATTGGCCTATTTTTTTGCATACACATATATATTTTTTGCCCAATTGTTTGCAGTTTGACTATATTTTTGTAAGTTGCACTATATCACCATTATGTTGAATATATTTGTTTAATAAGGTTAGAATCACTTATGGGTGTTGGATAGCAACTTTTCATAAAAATTCAATTTGATTGACATATTACTGGATTGCGCAGATTGATTTTTTACACTGTTTTAGAGCCTACTTAAAGACAAAGTAAACCCTAATGGGTTTTACTTCCTATTTATTTCCCTGCAAAGGTAAAGCATAAAGGGCTACTATGCATCACATAGTAGCCCATTATGTGTCACTTACCTGAAACCGAAGCCTGTGATGTCACCGCTGTCAACACTAGCAGTGAGCGTCCATCTTCTACTCTCTTCCTTACGGAGTCACGAACTCCAGCTCTGTGACTGGCCGGAGTCACATGACGTCACTCCCGTGCATCGCCGTTTCTGAAGTGCGCCGTAGACATTGGCGCATGTGCCATAGACATTGGCGCGCGGCTTTATTGTAAATATCTCCCAAACCGTGGAGGTTTAGGAAATATTTCCAGCACCTACAGGTAAGCCTTAATCTAGGCTTACCTATAGGTAAAAGTGGTTGTACAGGGTATACAACCACTTTAAGACACTGGCTCCTGTCTGTCAGGGACAGTGCTTAATGTCAGGAAAAGGTTCCAGAGGAGTTGGGAAAGTGGAAGTACACGCCATTCTTTCTGAAAGCCTTCCCGCTTGGGTACGGAGCGGCCAGGCAACATTCCGCTCCTTGAGACAGATGCTGTTGGCACACCTGAGACCTTCTGCTACTGACATATCACTGTTACATCCTTTTAGTGCTCCCAGTTGGATTGCCTTCCCATCAGTTTTGTTATGTATTGCTGAACTTTAAATACAATATATACCTGTTACTCGGCACCTGGACTCTGACACTGCACCTACTCACATGTTTGTTGTGGATTTGTGAACCATTTTGCTCATTGAACTAGTGAAACTACCTCTACCTCTGTCTGCGGCCTTGCGCGGGGTCCGTCGAGCCTTGTGGTTGTCCGTCTGCGGCGGGGTCCGTCAAGCCTTGTGGGTGTCCGTCTGCGGCGGGGTCCGTTGAGGGGTTGCAGCGTTGTGTCGATTTTTGTTGGCTAGTATTGGCTATAGCAGTGGCTAACTAGAGACATTATGGCATTTATGTGCTAAATAATCCAAAAAGCCAAGAAATATGAAAAGGAATTAAACACGTGCTTCATTGATTACCAAAAAGCCTAAAGCTCTGTACACATGATCGGATATCTGATGGAATCTAATCCGATGGATTTTTCCGTGGATATCCGATGAAGCTGACTTTCATCAGTTTTGCCTACACACCATCAGTCAAAAATCTGACCGTGCCAAAACGCGGTGACGAAAAACATTACGACGTGCTGAGAAAAATTAAGTTCAATGCTTCCGAGCATGCGTTGACTTGATTCTGAGCATGCATGGATTTTTGACCGATGGACTTCCACACACAGACGATCATTTTTTTTTATCCATAGGAAAAATTTACAACATGTTCTATTTTTTTTTTTCAGATGGAAAGCAAACTGATGGGACCCACACACGATCGGTTTGTCAGATGAAAACGGTCCATCGGTCTGTTTTCATCGGAAATACCGATCGTGTGTACAGGGCTAAAGGCTGTGTGGACTATGTGAAATTATGAATTTCCGAAGGAAAATTGGTGTAGCTGAACATCTCATTTTTCTTAGCAAGAATACTGATCAAGAAGCCATAATCAAGACAGAAAATGCCTAGGCTTAATGAGAGAAGAAGGGCTGGTGTAAGACGATAGAGGTTTCAAGACCGATGGAAAAAACATCAACAGTTTTTGCTGAGGAAACTAGCCTATAGCTGAAAATGAAAAGAACTTTTTTTTCTGTTGAAAAGCCTGTGGCGTGAAAAACACAACCCAAAAACTCCACCCGGTGCAGGGAAAAATGTGCACACACATAAAGAGTGACATCACAAAAAACTGCGACGGGTGCAAACGTCAGTGGTCCTCCGAAAAGGACCTGTCTCTGATCCCCCGGGGCGTTAGACTCCTGACAGGGAAAAGAGTTACTGTGGTCCATACAGCCGAAGCCATATGGACCCATCTTGGTCCAAGCAGCCGAAGCCACAAGGAGCCAACATCCTCGGAGGGACTGCCGAAACAGAACCCTCCTCGGTGAGGCTCCCCCGAAGGGAGACCCCATGAGAGCCGGTGAACCTAACCAGAAGGCCGAGTCCACCAACTCCCAAGACTTTCAGAGACCGGCCCGAGGACCAGCACCCTACTCGCCACACATAAAGTGCAAGCACCAACAAAAAGAGTGACAAACAAAACAGAACACGGGGAAAAATAATAAAAGAAAGTGGGGAAAAGGAAGATGGGAGAGTGAGGAAAGTGACCAATGTGAAATACATTGGCCGGCCCTCCGAACTTTAAAGACTAATAGGAAAAATTAAGATGGCTAACTTCAGTGTTAATAGTGAAGACATCCTCCCTGGATAAATTATTAACACCTGAATACCCAGCAGTGAGGAAATATGATGCAGAGTGCAGACTGGTCTTTGTAAGAAGAAGGATGAAAGTACTGACGTATCTACAGTATATTTTTAAAGCTCAGAATTTTCCAGGCTACAGTATTTTCTGTTACTCTCTATGGCTGTGAAAGTTGGGCAATGAAGACCCAAGATGGAAAAAATCATTGATGCCTTTGAACTCTGGTATTTGCAGAAAATTCTAATGATATCTTGAGCAGCAAGGAAAACAAATAAATGAACCATTTACAAATCAAACCCAACCTTTTATTGGGAACATATTTTTTCACTTTATGTCCCCAGTGTTGACATGAGACACATTGGTTCTCAGCTGGTTACTGGGACAAGAAGAGAGAAAGAGAGAAGAAACTTCCTTAGTAGAGACACATATAAGAAACTTAAACTGGCTTTACCCCTTCCTCAATTTACTAACATAGTTTTTATTTCTTTCTGTGCCCCTGTTGAGGAAACGTATGCCGCGGCGCGTACACACGGTCGGAATTTCCGACAACAAATGTTCAATGTCAGCTTGTTGTCGGAAAATCCGACCGCGTTTATGCTCCATCTGACATTTGCTGTCGGAATTTCCGGCGACAAATGTTTGAGAGCTGGTTCTCAATTTTTCCGACAACAAAAGTTCTTGACGGAAATTCCGATCGTCTATAGCCAATTTCGGCACACAAAAATCCTACATCTTCTCATCGCTGGAGATCACCCGCAGCCGTCGCAGGATCAGGACAACGTTGAAGCAGGAAGCCGGGAACGAGTGGATTATCACCGCTGGAGTTTTTTTTTTTTATTATTAATAAAGGACTTAATTCTACGGTGTGTGTGTGTGTGTTTTTTTTACAAGACTTTACACTTCCTTCGTGAAATGGTAGGGGTACAGTGTATCCCATTACCATTTCACACAGGGGGGGTCAGGATCTGGGGGTCCCCTTTGTTAAAGGGGTCTTCCAGATTCTGATAAGCCTCCCGCCCGCATACCTCCATAACCACCGGGCAAGGGTTGTGGGGATGAGACCCTTGTCCCCATCAACATGGGGACATCCTCCCCATGTTGAGGGCATGTGGCCTGGTGCGGTTCAGGAGAGGGGGGGCCGCACCCTGTCCCCCCCTCTTTTCTGCGGCCGGCCAGGTCAACGTGCTCGGATAACGGGTCTGGTTATGGATATTTAGGGGGAACCGCACGTCATTTTTGTTTTAAATTGACGGTGGGGTTCCCCTTAATATCCATACCAGACCTGAAGGGTCTGGTTATGGATATTTAGGGGGAACCGCACGTCATTTTTTTTTTTAAATTGACGGCGGGGTTCCCCTTAATATCCATACCAGACCTAAAGGGTCTGGTTATTGAATTTGCGGGGGACCTCGGCGCATTTTTTTTTTTTATAAAAGTCCGTGTCCCATTGACTACAATGGTGTTCGGAGTTCGGGTTCGGGTTCCCAAACCCAAACTTTTTTTTTTAAGTTCGGGTTCGGACCCGAACCCAAACATCCAGGTGTCCGCTCAACTCTAATCATAACATAAGAAAACAATTAATTTTGGATTTATTTTCTTTGTTATGCTTAGATTCAGAGATTCTGACGGATCTCCCTCCATTCAATCCAAATAGTACAAGTAGGAATCATCATCTTATTTCACTTTTTCACCTTACTGTATTTTTTTGCAATATATTTCCATTCCATATGTAGTACATTTTTCATAATAATAAAACATGTTAATGCAACATGAAAACAAAATGGATCTGAATCAATGCTGTTATGTTATTTTGAATGCTTTAAACATTAACAAAAGGTCAAAATGAAACAAATGAATACACATACTTTGTTTTGTTATAATTTATTCTGGACTTGTTGAGATTCTTTACTATTGTGATTCGGAGATTCAAGTACGTCCAAATCTCTGAATAACAAAAAATCTGTCTGAATTTCAATTTGTAACGAAGCGAAACGCACATGTCTAATAATGAGGCGAGGATTCTGATTTCAAACAGGGGTTGGTCATAGCCTACAAAAGCTGGGAGGTCAGATTAAAAAAAACAAATACGACTGGAGAATAATGGAACTTAATTCAACAATGTTATCACCTAATGCCTCAAAGAGGTTTGAGTTTCAATACAGGGCTAGTCTTAAAAAGTAGGAGCAGTGTGCGAGTATTCTAGAAACCCCCCTGCACACTGTACCCTTATGCCGCGTACAGACGATCGGACATTGCGACAACAAAACCGTGGATTTTTTTCCGACGGAATGTTGGCTCAAACTTGTGTTGCATACACACGGTCACACAAATGTTGTTGGAAATTCCGAACGTCAAGAACACGGTGACGTACAACACTACGACGAGAAAAATTAAGTTCAATGATTCCGAGCATGCATCAATATGATTCTGATGATGCGTAAGATTTTTGTGCATCAGAATTGGCTACAGACGATCGGAATTTCCGGCAAAAACGTTTGTTGTCGGAAAAATTAAGAACCGGCTCTCAAACATTTGTTGTCGGAAATTACGGCAGGAAATGTCCGATGGAGCCTACACACGGTCGGATTTTCCGACAACAAATGATCAATGTGGGCTTGTTGTCAGAAATTCTGACGTGTGTACGCGGCATGAAACTTTAAAGACTCCCTAAAAAAAGTATTTCTATAAAATAAATACAGTAACCAATTATTTACCTCAACTGTCTTAATTATTCCTCTTACTGGTTAATTAAAATGTCATGGCTGCCCCATCTAATAACTTGTTTATACCCAGGAACTGTGAACTGTGAATTTTTGACTGGGCCAATCTCTTTTCCAAAGTTTGTTCAAATGAGAATGAATACTTATAGCCAGATTCATGTAGAGATACGACGGCGTATCAGTAGATACGCCGTTGTAACTCCAAATCTGCGCCGTCGTATATTTAAGTGTATTCTCAAATTGAGATACGCTTAAATGTAGCTAAGATACGACCGCCTGTGCCGTCGTATCTTAGCTGTCTGTTTACGCTGGCCGCTAGGGGCCTAGAATGCGTAAATCAGCGAGATACGCCTATTCACGAACGTACGCTTGCCCGTCGCAGTAAAGATACGGCGTTTACGTAAGGCGTTTTCAGGCCTAAAGACCAAAAAGATGGCACAGCCAATGTTACATATGGATGTCGAATTTTGAAATTTTTACGTCGTTTGCGTAAGTCGTCCGTGAATGGGGCTGGGCGTAATTTACGTTCATGTCGAAACCAATAAGTCTTTGTGGCATAATTTGGAGCATGCGCACTGGGTTAGGTTCACGGACGGCGCATGCGCCGTTCGTTAAAAACGTAATTTACGTGGGGTCATGCTTTATTTACATAAAACACGCCCACCTCTTGACAATTTGAATTAGGCGTGCTTACGCCGGCACATTTACGCTATGCCTCCGTAACTTAGGACGCAAGTGCTTTGTGAATACAGCATTTGCCTCTCTAACTTACGGCGGCGTAGCGTATATGAGATGCGCTACGCCCGCCTAAAGTTAGGCACACCTACGTGAATCCAGCTACCAATGTTTTTCTCTTATAAAATGAAATGTCTGGTTATGTTGGCCTTGGACGTGGATGGAATCTTTGAATGCATATGGGATTTCTAGGTGTATTTTTATTAAGTTATTTTCCCATACTAACAGGGTAAACACAAAGAATGTCCCGCCTTTATTTGTCCTCCAAAAAGGCACAAGTAAAAGAAAAAACTATTACAGAGAATGCAATACCATCGGTATTTGTCCTCAAAAAAAGGTGCAGGGCAAAACAAATTATTATCATCAGTACTCTTAAATATTTCTATGGAGCTGCTAGTTAGATTATTAATACCAATTACACTGATTGATTATTTCTACTGTGCCAAGGATTTACGTTTGGTCAAGCTGCTGTCAAATATCTTTTTGCAGAACATATTTTCTTTTTCTTGTCGACCTCAAGCAATCACCTCTCCAGGGAAATAATTAATTGTTTTGGCTCCTTATTATGATTTGCTGTGAACTGCTCTAATGCAAATTCCCATTTTAGTTTAACTTTGATCCCCATGGTGGAGTAAAGAGTACCTGTCTCATGTATGCCAGAACGAGCTGTGGATGGATCCTTTGAGTGATTAGTTCCCATGAGCCTTTTTGACCTGCATGTCTATATCGGTCCATTACCCAGGTGAGCAGGCATTTTTGGTGGTGGAGGACTGGAGTATTGGCACTGCAGCCACAGTTAAATGGCAAAAATGTATAAACCTATTACAAGAAAATGTTATGGTCCAGTTCATAGAAGCCCCAGACGAGGAAGGATGCTCTGCTGTACCTGGTAATCTCAAACCATGCAGGGCTTATTACTAATATTCATATAAAATAACATCTGGATAACAGTGACCATAACATGATTTCATTTAATGTTAGCTGTAAGCAACAACCACATACTGGAAATATAAAAACAACTTTAACCACTTATGACCCGGACCAAAATGCAGCTAAAGGACCCGGCCAGTTTTTGCGATTCGGCACTGCGTCGCTTAAACAGACAATTGCGCGGTCGTGCGACGTGGCTCCCAAACAAAATTGGCGTCCTTTTTTTCCCACAAATAGAGCTTTCTTCTGGTGGTATTTGATCACCTCTGCGGTTTTTATTTTTTGTGCTATAAACAAAAATAGAGCGACAATTTTGAAAAAAAATCAATATTTTTTACTATTTGCTATAATAAATATCCCCCAAAAATATATAAAAAAAACATTTTTTTTCCTCAGTTTAGGCCGATACGTATTCATCTACCTATTTTTGGTAAAAAAAAATCGCAATAAGCGTTTATCGGTTGGTTTGCGCAAAATTTATAGCGTTTACAAAATAGGGGATAGTTTTATTGCATTTTTATACATTTTTATTATTTTTACTACTATGGTGATCAGCGATTTTTTTCATGACTGCGACATTATGGCGGAAACTTCGGACAATTTTGACACATTTTTGGGACCATTGTCATTTTCACAGCAAAAAATGCATTTAAAATGCATTGTTTGCTGTGAAAATGACAGTTGCAGTTTGGGAGTTAACCACAGGGGGCGCTGATGGGGTTATGTATGACCTCATGTGTGTTTACAACTGTAGGGGGGTGTGGCTGTAGGTGTGACGTCATCGATTGTGTATCCCTATAAAAGGGATCAGACGATCGATGCCGCCGCCACAGTGAAGAACGGGGAAGCTGTGTTTACACACAGCTCTCCCCGTTCTTCAGCTCTGGGGACCGATCGTGGGACTCCAGCGGCGATCGGGTCCGCGAGTCCCATGGTCCCGGAGCTTCGGACCGGGTCGCGCGCCCAATGGCTGGGTACTAGCACAGGACGTACCTGTACGTGCATGTGCCCAGCCGTGCCATTCTGCCGACGTAAATGTGCAGGAGGCGGTCCTTAAGTGGTTAAAAGAGCAAATTTTCCAAGGATGAGGGCTGCTGTCCAAGTTTTAGACTGAGCAGGAATATTGTCATCGATAAACACAGAACAGAAACGGGAATTCTTGAAAAAGACTGAATGCAAACTCCCTGCAAAATACATTTCCATGGGCAATACGTTTAAAAGGCTAAAAATAAAACCTGTGTGGCTCACGGCTAAAGTTAAAAAAAGCTATAAATAATAAGAAAAGACGGTTTAAAAAATATAAAAATTAAAGAATACTATCATCGTTTAAATGTTACAAAGAATATAGCAGAATATGTAAAAAGGAAATCAAGGCTGCAAAAGATAGTAGGATAAACCCCACACAATTCTTCAAATATAATAATCGTAAAAAGGTCAGATCTGAGCATGTAGGCATGTAGAGTGGGTAACTGAAGACAAAGAGAAAGCAAATAAAGTACCTGGACTAGGTGGCATCTAGCCACGGATCATAAAATAATTGTTTTTAATATTTAGGGACTCTTTAATGACTGAAATAGTACTACTGGATTGGCTTAGGGCCAATGTGGTGCCTATATTTAAAAAGGGATCAACATTACCAAGTAACTATAGACCTGTTAGTTTAACTTTTATAGTTGGGAAGATACTGGAGAGTTTAATAAAGAGTTTAATAAAAAAAAAACTGAGTTCTTGCTGGAAAAAAATAATTTAAGCAACAGACAGCATAGATTCATGAAATACAGAAGTTGTCAGACAAATCTGATTGATTTTTATAAGGAGGTTAATAAAACCTTGGACAGAGGGGTGCTGTGGACGTGATATACTTGGGTTTTGCAAAAGTTCCGCACACACGACTAAAGTGTAAGGTAAAGTCTACAGGCTTGGAAATATCAGTTTGTCAATTGATTCATATTCATATGAAAAATTATATGCATATCATTTTAGGTCCAGCTATAGCCCTCACAATTCACCCTAATGTCTAGCTTACATTCGTAGATACTACAGAAACTATATATATTCTTCAGGCATTTTTTTGATCTACTAGCCTAGTATATCCCTCTTATGTCAAAAAGCAGTTTTGATTTACTCAGACTTACGATTTTACTTCCATTCAACCACTTTCTTTCTTACATTCATGGGGAAAAATGATATCCATAACATTTTAGGTCCAACAAAACCTTTCACAATTCACCCTAAAGTCTATCCCGTATTAACATCCGTAGATAGTGCAAAGCTATATATTTTCTTGAGGCATTTTCAATCAGCTAGCCTAGTATAACCCTCTTCCATCAAAATGTATACGTCTTTCTTCAATTTTTTTTAAGGTATGAAGAAATAGAATGTATCAAATTAAGCTGGGCTAGAACTGGGAAAGACATTTTTTAACCACTTAAGACCCGGACATTTAGGCAGCTAAAGGACCCGGCCAGTTTTTGCGATTCGGCACTGCGTCGCTTTAACTGACAATTGCGCGGTCGTGCAACGTGGCTCCCAAACAAAATTGGCGTCCTTTTTTTCCCACAAATAGAGCTTTCTTTTGGTGGTATTTGATCACCTCTGCGGTTTATATTTTTTGCGCTATAAACAAAAATAGAGCGACAATTTTGAAAAAAATGCAATATTTTTTACTTTATGCTATAATAAATATCCCCCAAAAATATATATAAAAAAAATTGTTTTCCTCAGTTTAGGCCGATACGTATTCTTCTACCTATTTTTGGTTAAAAAAAAACGCAATAAGCGTTTATCGGTTGGTTTGCGCAAAATTTATAGCGTTTACAAAATAGGGGATAGTTTTATTGCATTTTTATAAAAAAATATGTTTTACTACTAATGGCGGCGATCAGCGTTTTTTTGCGACATTATGGCGGACACTTCGGACAATTTTGACACATTTTTGGGACCATTGGCATTTTCACAGTAAAAAATGCATTTAAAATGCATTGTTTACTGTGAAAATGACAATTGCAGTTTGGGAGTTAACCACAAGGGGGCGCTGATGGGGTTATGTGTGACCTCATCTGTGTTTCTAACTGTAGGGGGGTGTGGCTGTAAGTGTGACGTCATCGATTGTGATTCCCTATATAAGGTAACACACGATCGATGACGGCGCCACAGTGAAGAGCGGGGAAGCTGTGTTTACACACAGCTCTCCCCATTCTTCAGCTCCGGGGACCGATCGCGGGACTCCAGTTGCGATCGGGTCCACGAGTCCCGCGGTCACGGAGCTTCGGACCGGTTCGTGTGCACGCGCCCGCAGTGCGTGCGACCCCACGGCTGGGCTTAAAGGGCAACGTACATGTACGTTGATGTGCCCAGCCGTGCCATTCTGCCGACGTATATCGGCATGAAGGGGCCCTTAAGTGGTTAAAGAACACTTAGAACTGTATGAATGAATGAATGACTTGTATAGCGCTACACATGCGAACTGAATCGCCTCTAGCCGCTTTTTGCAGCCAGTGTCTTCCTGGCTGGTGCGGTCATTTTACCCCATAGGATCTTGACACGCCTGGTACATACAATGAGATTATCGGATGAATGATCACTGCTTTGTTTTTTTTGCATGCTATTTTCATATAAAAAATGTAGAGTTTACTAAAGTTACGAAAATTCTCGTACTACAGGATAAAAATTCAGAAGTGATATAATTTATTGTTTTTTTAATTGTATTTTCGGATAAAAACTGTGCTGATTGAATGAAAATTATACGATCTGGTACTGTACAAGATTTTTTTTTTGTGTTTGTTCCTTTAATAATATCAGATGAACTTTCATGATCGGCTCTCGAAAGCTGTGTACTAATGATTAGATTATCGTACGATCAATTCAAAAGCGGTATTTTTCGTACAATTTTCTGAACGTGTGTATGGACCTTAAAGCGGAGTTCCACCCAAAAATGGAACTTCCACTTTTTGGAATCCCCCCCCCCCCTCCTGTGTCACATTTGGCACCTTTCAGGGGGGAGGAGGGAGCAGGTCCCAGAAGACAGCAGGGAACAGTGGGACTCACGCATGTGCAGTAGGGAACCGAGGCTTCACTTCCTGATTCTCTTACCGAAGATGGCGGCGCCTGCACCCGAGAGCCGAGGGATAGATCGGCTTCGGGTGCCGAGATCGCGGGCGCTTTGGACAGGTAAGTGTCCATTTATTAAAAGTCAGCAGCTGCAGTATTTTTTAGCTGCTGACTTTTAATATATATTTTTTTTTCGGCGGAACTCCGCTTTAAGGCTTTGTCTTCTCTGGATGTAAAACATTATAACAAACATGCCCTAAACGCATTCATCAGAAGCCTCGTACACACGACCGCGGAACTTGACGGGCGAAACACATCGTTTTCCTCGTCAAGTTCCTTGTTAGGCTGTCGAGGAACTCGATAAGGCAAGTTTCTCCATTCCCGTTGAGGAAAAAAAAGACATGCTCTCTTTTTGGCTCGACGGGATCCTCGACAGTTTCCTCGTCGAAAAATGTACACACGACCGGTTTCCTCGGCAAAAAAAAATCCCAGCAAGTTTCTTGCTGGTTTTTGCAGAGAAACTCGGTCGTGTGTACGAGGCCTCAAGCCTCGTACACACGACCGGGGAACTCAACGGGCGAAACACATCGTTTTGCTCGTCGAGTTCCTTGTGAAGCCGTCGAGAAACTCGACAAGCCAATTTTCTCCATTCCCGTCAAGGAAATAGAGAACATGCTCTCTTTTTGACTCGTCGAGTTTCTCGACAGTTTCCTCAACGAAAATGTACACACGACCGGTATCCTCGGCAAAAAAATATCTCCCAGCAAGTTTCTTGCTGGTTTTTGCCGAGAAACTCGGTCGTGTGTACGAGGCCTTAGAGTATATTTAAGTCACCTAATCAAACTTTTTTTGCGCCAATATTCCAAATTTGCATTTTACATTTCTCGACAAGACCAATTTGTAGATCCTCTTATGTTGTCATTCCATCCCATTCCAATAAATACAAACACAACTGAACAAAATTAGAACATTTTCTTACCAAGTGGTATCTAGAAACATTGCTCTTTGATCTTTGTATTGTCTAAACGAAATGTATGTTTATTGGCAAAATAGAAAATGAAATCAAATACAACCATATTCCTGGTCATCCTTACAGCAGAAACTATAATTATCTTTTAACACACAGCCAGCCACTATATTCACTAATGGGTGTGTTCACACCTGGATTCAGCCTTGGTGCCAGACAGACTATTTTAGGGAGGCTCTAAAGCAGTGTCAGTGTTTACTGGTATTCAGGATGTTCCTTGCTCCATCAAGACTCGTGTTCTGCTTCCCGTTATCAACCCAGCTTCCACCTGATCTGATTTGAATTCTGTACTCCTAGCCATTCCTGACCTTGGCTTCATCTCTGACCTTGATCCAGTTCCTGATTTTGCACGTTGCTAACCTTGGCTTGATGTTGACTATACTTTTGCCTTTGATTTTGCTCTATGCCATTGTTGAGTTCCTCACTTTGCTTCATGTGGTGATGCAGCTGTCTGCTTCTGCAGCACCCTCCTAGTTAGGTGATAGCTAGGTTATGGAAAATATAGTTTCTAGCTCCACTGTAATCAATTGAAGAGCTTGGGCCAGATTCTCAGAAGAGTTACGACGGTGTATCTCAGGAAACACCGTTGTATCTCTGTTTCTGAGCCCGGGTATCTATGCGAGTGATTCCTAGAATCATTTTTGCATAGATACGGCCAAGATCCGACAGGTGTAAGTCACTTACACCGTCGGATCTTAGATGTAATGCAACGCCGGCCGCTAGGTGGCGTTTACGTTCAGGTCTCATTTGACTATGCAAATGAGCCTGATACGCCGATTCCCAAACTAATTTGCGTCGCATACTCGTCGCTTACGTCGTTTCCGTAAGCGTAAGGTTACCCCTGCTATATGAGGGGTAACCTTACGCCAGTCCGCCGTATGCCATGTTAAGTATGGCGTCGGGTCCGCGTCGTCTTTTTCCGTCGGTCACGTCATTTTCCTAAGTCGTTCGTCGACTTTACGTCAATGACGCACACGTCAGTGTCATTGACGTTTTCCGTTGTGAGCTGGAGCATGTGCACTGGGCTATTTTTCAGCCCGGCGCATGCGCAGTTCAATCGGCACGGGGGCGCGCTTAATTTGAATACAAGCCGCCCCCTTTGAATTATGCGGCCATACGCCGGGCCAATTACACTACGCCGCCGCAAATTACGGAGCAAGTGCTTGGAGAATACGGCACTTGCTCCAATAAGTTGCGGCGGCGTGGTGTAAATGGCTTACGCTGCGCCGCCGCAGAATCTACCAGAATCTGGCCCCTTGTGATTATTTTATGCTGTTCTGTATCTCATTGATTGCAGGTTTGACTACTTTCCCCTGCCTAGTTCTGGAAAGTAGCGGACTGAATTAAGCAAATCAGCAGCTCAATATTTATGTTGTCTCAGACAATCCCTGGGGGAGAGTGCTTAGATGGTGGTTGGGAAGGGGCATAACTAATCTAATGTGGAGCTGTCCTGTTCTTGTGCAGGAGAAGAAGTTCCCAGGCTGAAGTCCAGCTGTACTTTTTTACAGACTGATTACATTAACCACTTTCCGACCGACTCACGCCGATATATGTTGGCAAAATGGCTCTGCTGGGCAAAACCCCGTATGGGTATGTTGTACCCTTTAAGAGCCAGCAGGGAGCATGCCAGCGCATGCACGCACACGCGCCCGCTGCAAGACGTTGGACCCGATGCATGTGGCCGGCAGGCGCGATCGCCGCCGGCTACCTGCGATTGCAGGCATGAGCGCCAGCACAGGGATTAGTGTGTGTAAATCCCTGTTCTGTCAGGGGAGAGGAGACATATTGTTTGTTCCTACTAAGTAGGAACAACGATATGTCTCCTCCCCCAGTCAGTTCCATCCCCATTCAGTTAGAAACACTAACTACGAAACACAGTTTTTTTTTTTTTAGTTTGTATTTTATTGGTTTTAGATTTGCACATACATAATAAAAACATGATACATTTCCCACCCAGTGGGAATATACATTACCATATTTATTCTTACCCCTTTTCTACCCCACCTTCTCCTCCCTAATCTATCCCCCCCAATCCCACCTATTCTCCCTACGAAACACAGTTAACCCTTGATCGCCCCCTAGTGTTAACCTCTTCCCTTCCAGTGACATTTACACAGTAATCAGTGTGTTTTTATAGCACTGATCGCTGTATAAATGTCAATGGTCCCAAAAATGTGTCAAAAGTGTCTGATCTGTCCGCCGCAATGTACCCCTAAAAAAATCGACGCGGGAACGACGGCCATACTTAATAGGGCTTAGTCAAATAGGACTTAGCCCTATTTTTACACGGCGTAACTCGACGTAAACGACGTAGATTTAGCGCAACGGGCCTGTCGGAACGTTCGTGGATCGCCGTAAGTGTTCATTTGCATATTCTAGGCCGGCCAATAGCCTCGCCACCTAGCAGCCGGCCTAGAATTGCATCCTTAAGATCCGACAGTGTAATTCAATTACACATGTCGGATCTTCTGCCTATCTATGGTAAACTGATTCTGTGGATCAGTTCCATAGATAGAAACAGGGATACGCCAGCGTATCAGTAGATACGCCGGCGTATCCCTTTTGTGGATAACCCCCTTTGTGTGGGAAAAAAAGGACGCAAATTTAGTTTGGGTACAGCATGACCGCGCAATTGTCAGTTAAAGCCAAATTGTAAAAAGTGCTCTGGTCAGGAAGGGGGTAAAATTTTTTGGGGCTGAAGTGGTTAATTATCTTGCAGGTGGGCAGACTGACAAGGAGAGTGCCATAGACAAAACCCTAGATGCTGGGATGAGTAGGAGCACTAGATGCTCCTGGCACACAGTTTGCTGGTACAACAATCTCCAATCTTCTGGAAGGCTGGAGATTGTACGGATCCTCACGGGATCGGTACGTGGGAAAGGGCCATATGTGTCCGATTATTAAAAGTCAGCAGCTGCAGTATGTGTTGCTGATGGCTTTTAATTTTTGCAGCGGTGGGCGGACCTCTGCTTTAACAGTATCCTGCACCGGTAACACCTAATCCTATTAATTTTAGAGAGTTGTCCACACACTTTTGGTCCTATAGGTTTCTCTTTCTAACATTATTTAGATACAGTAAATATATATTATGAGCTAGATTCACGTAGCTCGGAGTATAGTTTGGGTGGCGTAGCGCATCTCATATGCGCTACGCCGACGTAAAATAGGGTGCCCAGACCATTATTCACAAAGATCTGGCGCCGTACGTTGCGCCGGCGTAGGGTAAATAGGCAGGCGTAAACCCGCCTAATTCAAATGTGGAAGGTAGTGGGCGTGTTGTATACAAAGTAGCCGTGACCCCATGTAAATGTTTTCACTAACGATCCGCGCATGCGCGCGCATGCTCAGAGTCACGTCGCATATACTCCCTAAGATACGTCGGCTCAATGCTTTCGACGTGAACATAACCTACGCACATCCCCATTCACGTACCACTTACGTAAACGACGTGAAATTCGACGGCTGTTCCGACATCCATACTTTAACATTGGCTGGGCCTCATATAGCAGGGGTAACATTACCCTGGACATAAGCCTTACGTAAACGGCGTAGCGGGTGCAAGTACGTTTGTGAATCGGCGTATCTAGGTCATTTACATATTCTACGCGTAAATCTACGGAAGCGCCCCTAGCGGCCAGCGTAAATATGCACCCTAGGTACGACGGCGTACTAACACTTACGTCGGTCGGAGGAAGCTAGAATTCAGGCGTATCTAGATACCAGAATGGCACGCATAGATACGACGGCGCAACTTCATACTTACGTGGCGTATCTATAGATATGCCGACGTAAGAGCTACGTGAATCTAGCTCTAAATTTGTATTTATATATATATATATATATATATATTTTACTCCAATACATATATAAACATTGCACGTGTGATGGCTCTTGTCTTGTAAAGGTTTGCTTTAGTGAAAACAGGGTGGAATAAATAGGCTCGGTTTTCATACTGGAAGGATTGTGGAGGAAGATTGACACATTAGCAGATGGCCCCTTGTGATCAAAGATCTCAAAGACATTCTCATGTTTGAAGACTCTAGTCCCCAGAGATCCTATACACCATCAGTGCAGTGCTAGTGTTTGAAATTCCATACATGGCTAATAGACAGATACTGTATTTCCCAGATCTCTAAATAAAATGTTTGTCAATCTACTGTTATGAGCATAAATTCAATGGGGTTGATTTACTGAATCAGGAGAATGCTAAATCTGGTGCAGCTCTGCATAGAAACCAGTTTTCATTCCCCCCCCCCCCCAAAGCTTAATTGAATAAGCTGAAGTTTGAAGCTGATTGGCTACCATTCACAGCTGCACCCGATTTTTCACTCTCCAGTTATAATAAATAAACCCCATTGTCACTTTACTAAGCTTGTTATCATCACCCAATCTGTGGTGGCCACTCCATTAGGGGCGCAGGGGCACCGCCACCTAATCCATGTGCCTGGCCCCTAATCTACATGCAGGGAACCGGACGCACGGATTTCAATTTTTTTCCTTTTTTTAAGCGCATGATTAGAGCCGGAGGCTTCAAAAAAAGGGTAGGCTCGGGGGGCAAAGCAGTGTGCCCTGAGCCCACCCAGTTGTGTGACACTAGCGAATATTTGCTAATGTCTCCCTGCTTCTCCTCCCGGCCAGTCAGGAAGCGGATCCTGAGACCCGATTGGCAGGGTGTCTTATGCCGCTGTAAGGCCCCGTACACACGTTCGAGGAACTCGACGGGCAAAACACATCGTTTTGCTCGTCGAGTTCATTGTGAAGCCGCCGAGGATCTCGGCGAGCCAAGTTTCCCCGTTGACTAACGAGGAAATAGAGAACATGTTCTCTATTTGGCCCGATGAGATCCTCGTCGGTTTCCTCGGCCGAAAGTGTACACACGGCCGAGTTTCTCGGCAGAATACAGCTCCGATCAAGTTTCTGGCTGAATTCTGCCGAGAAACTCAGTCGTGTGTACGGGGCCTAAGATTGGGGTTATTAGACTCCAGCGATAGATGCGTTTTCCAGTGAGTACGCCAATCCAGAACTGAGTTTTTAAGGGCCTGGTAGCCCACTTTTATTTAAAAGTATAAAAGTTCACAAATACAATAGCAGCCCTCGCAGGGGGTTCCACCATTCCTGTATCTTGCAAAATCAACAGTTTAGCCTCCTGGCTATCACACTTGCCAACCGGCTGTTTCAGGCCTTTAGCCTAGGCCCCAGTTTTGTTCCTCAGAACACACAGTTTCCTAGAGATATGCTCAAACCTCGCTTACTCCTGTCAGCATCTTGCTGCTCCATCATTAGTGACATCTGCCTCGTGCAGACATGCACACACAGCCTCTGACTCCACTCAGAGGGATTTTGGGAATCCACCTGATTCCCGGGACAGACTTCCTGTCTGTAGGGTGGGGCCCTGAGCTATAGTCAGGTCACAACTAAATAGCTGAACACACAGCTGTGTAATTAGTGTGTCTTTCTCTCCAACATATGGCGTAAACCAGCAATCTTTCCCATAGCATAGAGTCCCACCCTCACACCGTGTACACACGATCGGAAATTCCGACAAGAAAACCGTGGATTCTTTTCAGATGGAATTTTGGCTCAAACTTGTCTTGCATACCCACGGTCACACAAATGTTGTCTGAAATTCCGACCGTCAAAAACGCGGTGACGTACAACACTACAACGAGCCGAGAAAAATGAAGTTCAATGATTCCGAGCATGCATCGAATTGATTCATAGCATGTATGTTTTTTTGTGCGTCGGAATTGCATACAGACGATCGGAATTTCTGACAAGAACTTTTCCCATCGGAAAATTTGAGAACCAGCTCTCAAATTTTTGCTGTTGGAAATTCCGACAGAAAAAGTCAGATGGGGCCTACACATGGTCAGAATTTCCGACCAAAAGCTCACATCGCACTTTTCTTATCGGAAATTCTGACCATGTGTATGCAGCATTAGGACTCCCTGCCAATCGGGTCTCAGGACCCACTTGCTGCTTGGCCAGGAGGAGAACAGCCTGGCGCTTCCCATGACAAGCTGGAGCAAACTGGAGCGAGGAGCAACCTAAGGTAAGGCCACTGATCAATGCCTTCTAATCCGTCTCCCGCTGCTGGGCTGGGATTTACATTCCTTCAAATTATTGGTTCTTGTGACTGAGCTGACCAGGGCAAAAGGCTATATACTGCATTAAAAGTTGTACTTTGTTTGTGGTGGCAAATCTGCATCCAATTGATTTGACAAGAACCCATGGTAGGTGAACCCAAAACTCATCCCTATCACCAGGGGCGTAGCTACAGGGGTCGCAATTGCGACCAGGCCCCATGCTTCAGGGGGTCCGTGCGGCCCCTCCTGTAAACCTGGATAGGGGGGTTTGGGCTGGGATTTGTGCTGAGAGGGGGGATTTGGACTGCGGGGAGAAGAATTTTTGCATTCAAGAATGGGCCTGTGTAATTTCATGGCCTCTTTCTTGTCTTAATGAATAGAGTCAGTGATCTGTACCAATCACTGACTCTGTCCATTCATCACTAAAGCATAGTAAACTGTGTTTTTATGCTTCAGTCTGTGAATAAATGGGAAGCTCTGTACAGAGCTATTCCTGTCCATTTATTCTGAACAGCTGAGGCTGCAGAGATAAAGATTGAGGGCTGGGTACTCCTTTCTCTGTCTTAAAGGCGAAGTAACACAAAGGGTAACATAGAGGGGAGTTTATGGGCAGTTTAAAAAAAAACGTCAGTTTACGAGCTTCAGTGTGCATGGAGCCTTACTAATAGGTCTCGTACACACGACCGAGGAACTCGTCGTAAATTAAACATCGTTTTCCTCAACGAATTCCTTGTTAGGCATGTCGAGAAACTTGACAAGCTTTCTTTGCGTACACACTGTCAAGACCAAATCTCGTCGTTCTCAAACGCGGTGACGTACAACACGTACAACAGGGACTATAAAGGGGAAGTTTGATTGCACTGGCACCACTCTTGGGGCTGCTTTTGCTAATCTCATCTTTCTGCGTGTTTGGTAGGAGACGAATAGCACTTTGCAGTCTGTTACAGCGTGACAAATGTGCTATCTCCATTACGAACTCTACTTTTACCGAAGGTGCGCTTGTGATGGATCTGACCAGAATATTTCTTCCAAATAAGGACTTCCATTTCTTTCCCTTTGCTCCTGGACTTTGGAATGTGTGTAGTATGGCAAAGATCAGACGTCACAGGGGCGTGTAATAAGAAACCACTATGTATGGACTGACCTATCAAATGTGCTTGTGTGTGTGATGTCATATTGTTTATAAAAAGACCAATAAATGGGTTTGGCCTTTCTGTTGGCCCGAGAAGCTGAGAGAGGTGAGATATGAATCTTTTTGTCTGGTCCACATATTTCACCATAGTAATTTGAATCAAACGGCAGGATGGGTTTCCCTCCTGAGAAATTGTGTCAGGGAAATTAATTAATCCACATCACGCTCCCGTCTCATACTTTATTCTGAGCATGCGTGGGTTTCTTGGCATACACACGATCGTGTTTCTCGTCGAAAAACAGCCCGACGAGGAAATTGAGACTCCTGTCGAGGAAAAAGAGAACTTGTTCTGATTTTTCCTCGTTGAGTTCCTCGACAGTTTTCTCAATGAAAAACATATACACGACTGTTTTCCTCGGCAAAAAAGCTCTGCCACCAAGTTTCTTGATGGATTCTGTCGAGGAAAACGGTCGTGTGTACGAGGCCTAAGCTTTGACAAAAAAAAAAAAATGGAAGCTGATTGGTTTCTCTGCAGAGCTGCACCAGATTTTGCACTCTCCAGTTTTAGTAAATCAACCCCAGTGTATACATAACAAGAAGAGAAGAGCGTTTTCCACCACCTATGACGGTGAAAAGTCACATGGGTCTATTCTCTACAGCCTTGTACAATCATCATCTGTACAAGGAATGTAATTCTTTTAGCTGTTCAATAAGAAATAACCTGAGGTTACAGAAGAAATTACCCACTGCAATGTAACCTTTGTTAAAACTCAGAATCAATTTTTCAAGCACGAAACTCAAAGCACATTTGTCTAACGTTAACCTCTCTCTTGAAAATCACACAGTAAAGTAAACACCCTTGCAGAAGAAATGACTTGTGGCCTACTAACAATCCGGAAAACCTAAAAAAAAAAAAAAACAGACTAGCCATTTAGAACATTGTAAAGTGTTGTATAACCCGCAAGTTTATCTCCCATTTTTCTTTTCACTCCAGCAGAAATCAGGTATTGGACTTGATTTAGGAAGATGGGAGAAGGGTGAAGGTGGAGTGTCAACCAATGGAGAATTAAATCCTCTGTTGGGTTTTTATTTATTTCTGAGTCCCTACTGAAAAGAGATATCCTTATTTCCTGCCCCAGTGATATGTTTAACCACATGCCGACCGCCGCACGCAGATATACGTTGGCAGAAGGGCACGGGCAGGCAAAAGGACGTATATATATATGTCCCCTTTAACCACTTAAGGACCGGACCAATATGCTGCTAAATGACCCAAGGGGTTTTTACAATTCGGCACTGCGTCGCTTTAACAGACAATTGCGCGGTCGTGCGACGTGGCTCCCAAACAAAATTGGCATCCTTTTTTCCCCACAAATAGAGCTTTCTTTTGGTGGTATTTGATCACCTCTGCGGTTTTTATTTTTTGCGCTATAAACAAAAATAGAGCAACAATTTTGAAAAAAAAATGCAATATTTTATACTTTTTGCTGTAATAAATATCCTCCAAAAACATATATACATTTTTTTTCCCTCAGTTTAGGCCAATACGTATTCTTCTACCTATTTTTGGTAAAAAAAATCGCAATAGGCGTTTATCGATTGGTTTGCGCAAAATTTATAGCGTTTACAAAATAGGGGATAGTTTTATTGCATTTTTATTAATTATTTTTTTTTTTTACTACTAATGGCGGCGATCAGCGATTTTTTTCGTGACTGCGGCATTATGGCGGACACTTCGGACAATTTTGACACATTTTTGGGACCAAAAAATGCATTTAAATTGCATTGTTTATTGTGAAAATGACAGTTGCAGTTTGGGAGTTAACCACAGGTGGCGCTGTAGGAGTTAGTGTTCACTTAGTGTGTGTTTACAACTGTTGGGGGGTGTGGCTGTAGGACTGACGTCATCAATCGAGTCTCCCTATAAAAGGGATCACTCGATCGATACGCCGCCACAGTGAAGCACGGGGAAGCCGTGTTTACATACGGCTCTCCCCGTTCTTCAGCTCCTGGGAGCGATCGCGACGGAGCGGCTATAAACGAATAGCCGCGCCGTCGTCCCGGATCGCTCCCCGAGGGAATCCGACCGCCGCAAGTACCGGGGGGGGGGTCCCGATCGGACCCCCGACCCACGTCTAGGCAGGCACATACAGGTACGTTGATGTGCCTGTCCGTGCCATTCTGCCGACGTAAATGTACATGAGGCAGTCGGGAAGTGGTTAAGGAAGCGGCATTGTGGATGCGCGCGCGCCCACCGCGAGCCCAACCGCGGGTCCCGCGGACTCGATTGCCGTGGGGATACTCACGACCGTCTCACGGTGAGGAAGAACGGGGAGATGCTGATGTAAACAAGCATCTCCCCGTTCTGCCTAGTGACAATGACACTAATCACAGCTTCCTGTAATCGGAAGCGGTGATCACTGTCCTGTCACACACAGCCCATCCCCCCTACAGTAAAGCCCCATACACACTATCAGTTTTCCTGCAGGTTTTCTCTTCAGGTTTACCAAAACCATCTAATATGAGGTCAAACCTCAAGAGTTTCAATTTGTATGCAATCAGGCAGGTCCTTGCACTACATGGTTTTGGTAAACCTGATGAGAAAACCTGCAGGAAAACTGATAGTGTGTATGGGGCTTAAGAATCACTCCCTAGGGCACACTTAACCCCTTCAGCGCCACCTAGTGGTTAACCCCGTCACTGCCAGTGTCATTTTCACAGTAATCAGTGCATTTTTATAGCACTGAGCGCTGTATAAATGCCAATGGTCCCAAAAATGTGTCAAAAGTGTCCGATGTGTCCGCCATAATGTCGCAGTCACTATAAAAATCGCAGATCGCCGCCATTACTAGTAAAAAAAAAATGATTAATAAAAATGCCATAAAACGATCCCCTATTTTGTAGATGCTATAACTTTTGCGCGAACCGATCAATAAACGCTTATTGCATTTTTTTTACCAAAGATATGTAGAAGAATACATATTGGCCTAAACTGAGAAAAAAAAATGTTTTAACCTCCCTGGCGGTATGATTCTGTCAGAAAAAACATGCTAAAAGCGGTACCATTATTTGCAAGGAAATTTGGCGTTTTATATTGTAGGTCTGTAATTTTTAGAAATAACTCACTTAAATCTGACCAAACAAGCTTCTAATAGGCATCCCGGGTATGACATTTTTTTAAAAACAAAATTATAAATTATAATATAATAAATAATTATAAATAATTATAACAAATAATAATATAATTATAATAAAAATTATTCAATAATGTAATCAAATCAAAATCACTGAAATTTGCTCAGTTGCAGAATTGTTGCTGTCATTATTTTTTTTTTTTTATGACGAATTTCCCCACAAATCGCTATCGCACAATTCTGCAAGTGATTATAATTTATTATCGCTGTTTTTTAGCTGATCTAAAACCATTTTTGACATAAAGGGACACTTTTGGTTGCTATGGACAATCTACAGTTTGCAGGGAGAAAGAAACGTTTTTATTATATAAAATGACATGCATGACACAGGACAGACCACTAGGGACAGGGGGGGTGTGTTTTTTTTACATACAGTACTGTAATCTATAAGATTACAGTATACTGTATGTAAGGTGTTTGTTTACTTTTTTGAATTTGGCGCCGTTCTCCGTCCCCGTGCGTCGTAACGTCGCAGGGAACGGAGATCGGCGTCACACGGAGGCACTGTGTGAATCGAGCGAGGTCCCGCTCGCTCACACAGCGCGGTGGCATCGCTGGATCCAGGGACAAGGTAAGTAACTTGTGCCTGTGGATCTAGCGAGGCAAGCCCGTGGCTGACACGGGGTTACCGCTCGCAGCAGGAAAATCTAACCCCGTGTCAGACACGGGAAGACCGCCAGGCAGGTTAATATATTTTTTGGGGGATATTTATTATAGCAAAAAATAAAAAATATTGAATTTTTTCCAAAATTGTCGCTCTTACTTTTGTTTATAGCACAAAAACTAAAAACTGCAGAGGTGATCAAATACCCCAAAAGAAAGCTCTATTTCTGGGAAAAAAGGACGTCAATTTTGTTTGGGAGCCACATCGCACGATCGCGCAATTGTCAGTTAAAGCGATGCAGTGCAGAATCGCAAAAAGTGGCCTGGTCTTTGACCAGCAAAATGGTTCGGGGCTGAAGTGGTTAAAAAAAAAATTGTGATCCATAGCTGATTCTTTCTTTTTATATTGGAAAAAAAGAAAAAATGTATTCTCTTTGGGCCAAATCCTCAAAAGAGATACGACGGAGTAATTGCTGTTACTCCGTCGTATCCCTGGTCCTAACTATGGAACTGATCCACAGAATTTTCTCATAGTTAGGACGAAGATCCGACATGTGTAATTGAATTACACTGCCGGATCTTAGGATGCACTACCACATCCGCCGCTGGGGGCATTTCGTGCTGAAATGCCGCCTCGGGTATGCAAATTAGCACTTACGGAGATCCACGAAGCATTTCAGCTTCGTTTTTTCTCCGTAAGTTTTAGTTTGCATACGCAAAATTAGGGCTGCTTTTACAAGGTGTAAAGTTAGAACACCATGTAAAAGCAGACCTTTCTGTCCCGCGACGCGATTTTTTTTAAATTTAAAAAAAAAAAATTCCCGCCATATTTTTTTTTTCCAGACGCAACTTTATTGACCCGGCGCAATCCACAAAGCTTGGCGTAACGTAATTTCGCGCTATGCACGTCGGGAAAATGACGTCACGAGCATGCGCAGTACGGCCGGCGCGGGAGCACGCCTAATTTAAATGGGAATCGCCCCCATTTGAATAGGAATGCCTTGCGCCGGCGGAATTTAAGTTACACAGTCCAAAATTTCTAGGTAAGTGCTCTGTGGATCGGGCACTTAGGTAGAAATTTTAAGGCAGTGTAACTTAAATGGAAAAAATTAAGTTAGGCACGATCTTTGTGGATTACCCCCTTACTTCCTGGAAGTCTTGGATGGGGAGTGATAATTGGACAGCGCACTGCATCCTGGGAAATGATGACACACATTTCCCAGGAGCATTAGAGGGAGATGATGTCAGAATCCTAGGTGGTTTCAAAGGAAGATTACGTTTTTTTACTTTTTTAGGTCTAATGAGCACAATAATGAAAACAAAAAATTGGGGATGGAAACTCCACTTTAAGTAATCACTCACTAACTACACTGCCCAGTGCCCATTCAAAAGAACGATACAAGTACACAAATTTACGAACAGACAAAGAAACGGATTTACAAAACACACAAATAAAATTACGAACAGGCAAAGGATTTAAAATACGTAATGCAAATCGTTCGTTATAGATGTCACTTTCATTCTTTTGGTTTTTCGGTGTTTCGTATTTTAGTAAGATTGTCCAATCATACGTTTGTATTTTCGCTTGTTCGTTATTTTGCCTATTCGTAATTCCGTCAATTTCGTATTTTGGTTCTTTCAGCTTTTCGGATGTTCGAATTGATACGAATGTACGAAAACGAACAAACTTGTACGAAAATCCATTTGTTACGAACGGGAACGCACATGTCTAGAAACGAATGCAGCCATCACATCTAAGAATTGGTAAGCTGCACTATAATAAATGTTTGCTTTTGGCTTTAAAATTTTAGTATACGACTTTCACATTTTCTAAGCTTTGCTTCATTATTGTAGTAAAGATATTTATAGAGAAGTCAGTAGAGGGACGGTCTGTTAATGGCGCACTTTAGTCAAAATGAAAAGTTTAACCTTGAGATGCCAAAAGGGACTGGGGATTAGTGCCGTGATTTCTCTGAAAATGATTGCGCCGTGAAATGTTTGCCTTCGCTGAAATTTCATCAGAATTAGCTTCACATTTTTCCATGTGGATGGTCTAGGCATAATTGGCTCGAAAAGAAAGATCATCTTTTGATTATTTATTTTTATATATACACCCCCCCAACATTTTGAGATGGGAATGAGGGACACCTACTAACAAACGTATGTAGGCATAGGACACGCCCCCTGCCACACCTCCTTAAAGGAGTTGTAAAGTAAAAAAAATATTCACCTTAATGCAATCTATGCATTAAGGTGAAAAAACATTGGATGCTGCCGTTATACTTGCGCGCCCGCAATTACTCACCACCATGCGAGCTCTCGCATGACTGTGGTCAGTACTTGCGGGGAGGACCAGGGACAGCTGCCGAGGGACCCCAGAAGACGAGGATCGGGGCCACTCTGTGCAAAACTAACTGCACAGTGGAGGTAAGTATAACATGTATGTTCTTTTAAAGGAAAAAAACATTTTGGTTTACTAACCCTTTAAAGGGGTTGTAAAGGTACAATTTTTTTTCCTAAATAGCTTCCTTTACCTTAGTGCAGTCCTCCTTCACTTACCTCATCCTTCCATTTTGCTTTTAAATGTCATTATTTCTTCTGAGAAATCCTCACTTCCTGTTCTTCTGTCTGTAACTCACCACAGTAATGCAAGGCTTCCTCCGTGGTGTGGAGTGTCGTGCTCTCCCCCTCCCTTGAACTACAGGAGAGTCAGGAGAGCATCGGAAATACTCGAAGATCGTTCGGCTGTCCTCGGGAAACACTCAGGAATGGAGTTTTTCTGAGTATTTCTGAACAGCTCCAAATGGCTCTGATCGGCTCCAATTGGCTCTGGCGCCCCCGCACCACTGGTAAAATGTGGTACTGCACATCCCATTAGCTTGAATTCTGCTCGTGTTGTGAGACAACACTCGCAAACTGAGTCAGGATTTAAAAAAAAATTGCTCGTATTGCGAAACGCTCGTTAACCGCGTTACTCGCAATCCGAGGTTCCACTGTATATTAAAAATACTGTAGATGACTTTCCATAATAGTTAAAAGGTGCCTCCCCAACCCCTATGAGCAATTTATAAGTCCCCCTGAGTTTAGTGAATATGGTGAAATTTAACTTTGAAACGGATATTCAATCAGGTGCAATGGAAATTTGAATAAAAAAAATGCATTTTTGATTGCATATGATGGAAGTCAGCAAAGGGTCATCTCATTCACTAAACTCTGGGAAAAAATCCCTTGCAAAGCGAACAGACTACAGTGATCCCTCGGTTTGTGAGTAACGCGGTATACGAGCGCTTTGCAAGACGAGCTATGTTTTTTTTTTTATTATTCTGACTTGATTTGCGAGCACCTGCTGGTGTATGTATTACCGTATATGGGCAGAGGTCCGTGGGCGCTGGAGAACTCAGACGCTCGGAGCTGCTCGGGGACACTCAGACACTCAGGGACACTCAGAGACACTCCCAGCTGGGTGGGGCGTGCATAACGCACGTTGAAGCCCCCTAAAGTGTCAACAGTTCCCAAGTGTCTCAGAGCGTCACCAGCGCCCCCGCACCCCTGGCCACATACACCAGCAGTGGTTGTGGAACGAATCATCCGAGTTTCCATTATTTCTTATGGGGAAACTCACTTTGATATACGAGTGCTTTGGATTACAAGCATGCTTCTGGAACGGATTATGCTCGTAATCCAAGGTATTACTGTATTTGCCTTTAGTCAATCGACCCATTGCGAGTTGCGACTGATTTGCTAAAGGCCAGGGAAGTTGTACTTCCACAAGAGCTAAGTAAACCTTCCCCATAGCTAAGTGAATGTGGTGTAATTTCATTTGGCAAAGAATGCCCAATCATGTGCAAGAAAAAAAAAATCCTGCACATGATTGGATGACGGAGGTCCCCAACCCCTATGAGCTACCATATTTATCGGCGTATACCGCACACTTTTTTGCCCTGAAAACACTCGGGTATAGTTGGGCAGGCTCGGCTCCTCTCGCGGTCACGTCCTGTGCGTCCTGTACGTCCTTTACACAAGAGAAGCCGAGCTTGCCCGACTATACCCGAATGTACTGCACTCGGTATATGTCGGCGCACTAGTTCAAACACAGCGCGGGAAGCGGGGAGGACACCGCGATGGCCGCAGAATGACGCCGGACCGGACGAGGCCGCCGATGGACGCGATGGACGACAGGCAGGACGTGATGGACGACGGGCAAGACACTGACGAGGGGCATCCAAACTGTATTTTTTTTTGTCCAGGAATTTTCCTTCAAGTTTGGGGGTGTGCGCTATACGACGGGACGCGTTATAGCCAGATAAATACGGTATTTATGAGTCAAGTGCACATGTCACAAGTGCCCAATCATGTGCGAAAAAAATTAAAAAAAATTCCTGCACATGAATCCTTCCCTCCCCCTTCTTCTCCTTCCCCTTGAAAATAAACTTGAGTTTGCAAAGGAATTTTCCCCAGAGTTTCGTGAATATGGTGAAATTTCACTGCAAAGAACATTCAATCACGTGCAAGGAGAATTACAAAAAAATGCATTTTCGTTTGCATATGATTGGATGATGAAAGTCAGCAAAGCTTCACTTCATTCCCTAAACTATGGGGATAATCCCCTTGCAAAGTGCAATGTCCCTTGCAGAGTGACCAGGCTCTTTGGGCCGGATTTACGTAGAGCTGCGCATCTTTCTGCCGCTGTAGCGCATCTCATATGCGCTACGCCGATGTAACATAGAGAGGCAAGAACAGTATTCACAAAGCACTCGCTCCCTACGTTGCGCCAACGTAACGTAAATTCGTAGGCGTAAGCCCGCCTAATTCAAAGTAGGTGGACGGTGGGCATGATCCATTTAAATGAACCGTGACCCCATGCAAATGATGGTCCGAACGAACGGCGCATGCGCCGTACCGTGGACGCATCCCAGTGCGCATGCTCAGAATCACGTCTAAAATACTCCATAAGATACGTCGAATCACTGCCTACGACGTGATGTAAGCTACGCCCAGCCCTATTCACGTAGTCCTACGCAAACAACGTAAAATTTGACGGCTGTTCCGTCGTCCATACCTTTGCATGGGATGCGCCTCCTATAGGTGGAATAACTTTACGCCGGACGTACGCCTTACGTAAACGCCGTATATTACAGCGACGAGCGCAAGTACGTTCGTGAATAAGCGTATCTCCGTCATTTACATATTCGGCGCGTAAATTAATGGAAGCGCCCCTTGCGGCCAGCGTAAATATGCGTCCAAGATCCGACGGCGTAGGAAACTTATGTCGGACGTATGAAGCCAAATTTCAGGCGTATCTTGCTTGCAGACTCAGGCGCATAGATACGACAGCGCATCCATGCACTTACGCGGCGTATCTGTAGATACGAAGGCGTAAGTGTCTGTGAATCCGGGCCTTTGCCTTTAGTCAATCAACCTAGTGAAATTGATGTACCAAAGGCACTTTGCAAGGCTTAGTGAATGTGGTGAAATTTCACTTTTCACGCCCAATCATGTGTGAGAATTTTTTTTTTCCTGCACACGATTGGATAATGGAGGTCCCCAACCCATATGAGCTATTTAGGAGTCCTTCCCCCCCTTATTCTCCTACCCCTCTCTATGACGGTTTCAATTAAAGACATTGGGGTTGATTTACTAAAGGGCAATAAATTGTTCGCTTTGCAAGAAAAGTTGCGAGGGAATTTGCCCCAGAGTTTAGTGAATATGGTGGAATTTAATTCTGCAAAGAATATTCAATCACGTGCAAGAAAAATTACAAACAAAACAAAAAAAAAATTGTTTTCATATGATGATGGAAGTCAGCAAAGCATCACGTCATTCACTAAACTCTGGGAAAAATTCCCTTGCAAAGTGCAATGTCCCTTACAAAGTCGTTTTGCCTTTAGTCATTCAACCCATTGCAATTGAGTTACTAAAGGCAAGGGAAGTTGCACTTTGCAAGGAAACCTTCCCCAGAGCTTAGTGAATGTGATGCAATTTCACTTTGCAAAGAATACCCAATCATGTGTGGGGGAAATAAAAAAAACTGCATTTCTTCCTGCACACGATTGAATGATGAAAGTCCCCCACGCCTATGGGCTATTTATGGGTCCTCCTCTCCCCCTTTTTCTCCTTCCCCTCTCTATAGAGGTTTCAATGGGAGACATTGGGGTTGATTAAAAGGCCAATAATTTGTTCACTTTACAAGAGAAGTTGCATTTTGTAAGGGCATTTTCCCCAGAGTTTGGTGAATATGGTGACATTTAACTTTGCAATGAATATTCAATCGCGTTCAAGGAAAATTACAAAAAAATGCATGTTTGTGTGCATATGATGATGGAAGTCAGCAAAGGGTCACTTCATTCACTTAATTCTGGGGGAAATTCCCTTGCAAAGTGCAATGTTTTTGCAAAGTGAACAGACTACTTACCTTTAGTCAATCAACCCATTGCATTTGATTTACTAATAAATAGAAGTCAGTGATAGAAGTCCGCAAAGCTTCACTTTATTTGCTAAACTCTGGGGAAAATGTCCTTGCAAAGTACAACGCATTGCTCCCAACTGTCCCTGATTGGGAGCAATGTCCCTCTGTCCCTCATTGCTCCTCATGTGTCCCTCATTTTGGTCTCATCTATATAGTTGTATATAAAATGCACTTTTTATGTATCAAATTCTAAAAGCCAATATAAAGGAATAGTAGTGGTAAAAAAGCACTTGTGGGTTTAACCAATCTTGTTTTTTTTTTATAATTCTCCTTTAAGGAGGCGTGCCAAGGGGTGTGTCCTATGCCTGCATACTTTTGCTGATAGGTGTCCCTCATTCCCATCTCAAAAAGTTGTGAGGTATGTACAACGTCCCATGGAAAGTGAACAGAGTATTTGCCTTTAGTTAATCAACCAAATGGGATTGATTAACTAAAGGCAAACAGGCTGTTCACTTTGCAAGAAAATGTAACCCAAAGCTTAGTGAATGTGGTTCAAATTCACTTTGAAAAGAATACCCAATCATGTGCAAAAAACAAAAACCCCTCTCCTCCCCTTTCCTTTCCTCTCCTCCCCTTTCCTCTCCTTCCCTTTCCTCCCCCCCTTTCCTCTCCTTCCATTTCCCCTCCTCCCATTTTCTCTCCTCCCCTTTCCTCTCCTTCCATTTCCACTCCTTCCCTTTCCTCCCCTTTCCTCTCCTTCCCTTTCCTCTCCTCCCGTTTCCTCTCCTTCCCTTTCCCCTCCTCCCATTTTCTCTCCTCACTTTGCTCTCCTTCCATTTCCAATCCTTCCCTTTCCTCTCCTCCCGTTTCCTCTCCTCCCGTTTCCTCTCCTTCCCTTTTCTCTCCTTCCTTTTCCTCTCCTCCCCTTTCCTCTCCTTCCATTTCCCCTCCTCCCATTTTCTCTCCTCCCCTTTCCACTCATTCCCTTTCCTCTCCTCCCGTTTCCTCACCTTCCCTTTCCTCTCTTCCCCTTTTCTCTCCTTCCTTTTCCTCTCCTCCCCTTTCCTCTCCTCCCCTTTCCTCTCCTTCCATTTCCCCTCCTCCCATTTTCTCTCCTCCCCTTTCCACTCATTCCCTTTCCTCTCCTCCCGTTTCCTCTCCTCCCGTTTCCTCTCCTTCCCTTTCCTCTCCTCCCATTTCCTCTCCTTCCATTTCCTCTCCTCCCGTTTCCTCTCCTTCCCTTTCCACTCCTTCCCTTTCCTCCCCTTTCCTCTCCTTCCCTTTCCTCTCCTCCCGTTTCCTCTCCTCCCGTTTCCTCTCCTTCCCTTTCCTCTCTTCCCCTTTTCTCTCCTTCCTTTTCCTCTCCTCCCCTTTCCTCTCCTCCCCTTTCCTCTCCTTCCATTTCCCCTCCTCCCATTTTCTCTCCTCCCCTTTCCACTCATTCCCTTTCCTCTCCTCCCATTTCCTCGCCTTCCCTTTCCTCTCTTCCCCGTTTCTCTCCTTCCTTTTCCTCTCCTCCCCTTTCCTCTCCTCCCCTTTCCTCTCCTTCCATTTCCCCTCCTCCCGTTTCCTCTCCTCCCATTTCCTCTCCTTCCCTTTCCTCTACTCCCATTTCCTCTCCTTCCATTTCCTCTACTCCCGTTTCCTCTCCTTCCCTTTCCACTCCTTCCCTTTCCTCTCCTCCCATTTTCTCTCCTCCCCTTTCCACTCATTCCCTTTCCTCTCCTCCCCTCCCATTTCCTCTCCTCCCCTTTCCTCTTCTCCCATTTCCTCTCCTTCCATTTCCCCTCCTCCCATTTCCTCTCCTCCCCTTTCATCTCCACCCCTTTCCTCTCCTTCCATTCCTCTCCTCCAGTTTCCTCTTCTTCCCTTTCCTCTCCTCCAGTTTCCTCTCCTCCCGATTCCTGTCCTCCCGATTCCTCTCCTCCCGATTCCTCTCCTTCCCTTTCCTCTCCTCCCGTTTCCTCTCCTTCCCTTTCCTCTCCTCCCATTAACCCCTCTCCACTTTCCTCTCCTTCTCTTTCCTATGGAGGTTTCAAAAAGCGGGCAACTACTACTGCACACCTTTAGAAGCTACACGCCGCTCATTGCTCCTATTGAAAACGTTGCCGCCGTTTGACGCTTGTACTTTCACATCAAACTTTGTACTTCCAACTTGTTTTCTTTTTTTTCCAGATGCGGCGAGCTGTTTACCACGCCATTCCTCTGCAGAATTCTCTTCTGTTTACTTTGTTAATTAGATCTAAATTGATTTCAAACAAAGCCATCCTCGCCTCGGAATACCTCGGCTCCGCCATACTTTACTCGCCTGTTGTAGGGAGGTTCAGCGTGTGATTGAAACAAACAAGAGAATAATAAGAAAGTAACAGACAGCTAAACTCTCCATAATGTCTTGTTAGTGACTTGGCAGCACATGCCAGAGTAGCAGAACCCGGCACTTTCTTTGTACGTCGACATATGGCTGCTGTAATTTGAAAGCGATCCGCAGAATTTCTAATCGGTACCTTGCAAACCTCTACTGACTTATGGAAACATTTCTTTTCTTTTTTATGTTTTTATTTACTTTTTTGAATGATGTTTTGTACTTCATTTTCTCTGCTTTTTGATGCTGGGTTTTTCCCAGTACAGATACCCACCCACCCAGCAGATCCAGTGTTGTCCCGCTGAGGTCTGCTTCTCTGCAGTAGACGCTCAGGTCCCGCGCCGCCATGTTCCCCTGTGACATCATCAGAAGGCTATGCCTTAACTCGGAAACCTCCCTCCTCTTTTAATGAATAGAATGACTGTAGTGGTTCCAGTACCTCCCGGAATACATGACATATCCCAGGAGGCACTGGGGCACTGATGCCATTCACTAAGGGAGGGCACCGCCATTTTCCCCTGTGATATCATCAGTAGGCTGCACCTAAACCTGGAAGAGCCAGAAACGCTGTTTGGCCCCGCCCCTCTCCTCCTTTACTGAAATGAATAACTGTAGTGCTCCTGGAGCCTCCTGGGGTACGTCACCGCAGGCACTGATGCCATTCGCCCCAAACAAGGAGTGAGTATGGGGGGGGGGGGCAAAACCTGTTCCTTAAAAAACATTTGAGTAAAAAAAAAATGTGCATAGTTGAGGGTGGGGAGTGTATAAAACACACAAATCAATGTAGTTCTGTAATCATTAATACATCAGTAAGGGTTGGATCACACCTTAATGGGGTGTAGGATAGGCGCGCCCCATGTGACATCATCATTGGGAGGCTATGACTAAAACAGGGGCGGACTGACAACTCATGGGCCCCCCAGGCAATGGGAGTTGCTGGGGCCCCCTGGCAATAGGAGATTATGGAGCCCCCTGGCAATAGGAGATTATGGGGCCCCCAGGCAATAGAAGATTATGGGGCCCCCAGGCAATAGGAGATTATGGGGCCCCCAGGCAATAGGAGATTATGGGGCCCCCAGGCAATAGTAGATTATGGGGCCCCCAGGCAATAGGAGATTATGGGGCCCCCAGGCAATAGATTATGGTGCCACACAGTATACACACACACACACATACAGTATACAAACACATTATACACACACAGGCACACAATATACACACACAGTATACATACACACAGAATACACATACACACACTGAAAAGGTACTGTAGAGGCGAGGTAGCTATAATCATGGGATTATTTTAAAAAAACAAATATTTTTACATACTGTCCCTGGTTTTACTGAGGCTGGCAACCCTGATGGGGCCCCCTAAGGGCATGGGCAGTGTACAGAGGTTGATAGCATGTAGGGCAGTGTACAGAGGTTGATAGCATGTAGGGCAGTGTACAGAGGTTGATAGCATGTAGGGCAGTCAACTGTGGGTATGGAGTTGGGTGTATGGGATTGTACTGTGTTTTTTATTTTGTTTGTTTATTTTTTTGTGGTTGAACTGGATGGACTTGTGTCTTTTTTCAACCTGACTAACTATGTAGTGTACAGAGGTTGGTAGCATATAGGGCAGTGTACAGAGGTTGATAGCATGTAGGGCAGGGTACAGAGGTTGATAGCATGTAGGGCAGTGTACAGTGGTTGATAGCATGTAGGGTGGTGTACAGAAGTCAGTAGTATGGTAGGGGTTGGGAGGGCAAGGTATGGAGGGTCAGGAGACTATGGTACTGGGAGATATGGAGGGCACAGTACAGGGTGATCTGGAGAGCTGGGGTCTCAAGAGGGCACTGAGGGGACAGGAGGGTATGGCTCAATGGGTCAGAGCTATTTTGGTGGCAAAATAGGCACCTACTTAATATTAGGTAGGTGGTTCTGTTATGGTGGGTGGTCATAATTTTATGACTGATAGATGTGTATATATATATATATATTTTACACACACACGCATAATTGAATGTATAGACAGGCTGTATATATGCACAGTAGCCGTATTTGTGTGTAGTAGGACATAATAATTATTCTCAGCATGGCTTCTTCTGTTATAAATTCTTTCTACTTGTTCATGCTCAGCAGTGAAACTTGAGGATTTTCACTTTATTCCGTTTCATTAAAATGTTTCATTCAGCCATCTGGATGCTGGCTGTTTGTTCTGAGTAATAATGTGTTTCTTGAGCAAGCACACCTGCTAGACAGACATATCTGGGCTTCTAAGCCTAATCACAATTCTAAACAATTAGACATGTGAATCATTTGCTTATTGTCACAGTTCATCATATTGATTGAACGCTGCCGATGAAATGTCCTTGTCTTGCACAGATTGGGCGCTGTGCATGAACCCCCGAGCGCTGCGCTCATCGACCAGTCAGATACAAGCTAATATTTTTTCTAGTTCTATGTTTGGAAACAGTAGATCAAGTTTTATTTAGACATGTGCACTGCCAAAAAAATAGTTTTTTTAGTTTATGTTATTTTTTTTTTTTTTTCGGAAATTCGGGAATTTGGGAAATTCAAAAAAAAATTTTTTTCGTTTTTGTTTCATTCGTTTTTTATATTTTTTCGGAAATTCAGGAAAATCGAAAATTCGAAAAAAAAAGCAAAAAACGAATAAAACGGAAAAAACGAAATTTCCGAAAAAAACGAATGAAACGAAAATGAAAAAAACAAGTTCTAAAAATTTGAAAAATTTCGGAAAATTCGAAAATGAAAAAATTTGGAAGTACAAAACATTTTAATTCTAAAATTCGGGATTTCGAAATTTCTAAAAATTCGAAAATGAAAAAAGTGAAAATTCCACAATTTCCAAAATTCGAAAATTCAGATTTTTTTTATTTTCGAATTTTAGATTTTTTTTTCATTTTCGAATTTTCAAATTTTTCTAATTTTCTAATTTTTAATTTTCGAAAATTCGAAAATTCGAAAATGAAAAATTCGTAAATTCGAAAATGAAAAATTCGTAAATTCGAAAAATAAAAAAATTCGTATATTCGAAATTTCGAAAATGAAAAATTCAAAAATTCGAAAATGAAAGATTCGAAATTTCGAAAATTCGAAAATCCGAAATTCGAAATTTCGAAAAGGAAAATTTCGAAAATTCGAAAATTGAAAAATTCGAAAATTGAAAAATTCGAAAATTGAAAAATTCGAAAATTGAAAAATTCGAAATTCGAAATTGAAAAATTCGAAAATGAAAAATTCGAAATTCGAAATTGAAAAATTCGAAATTGCGAAAATGAAAAATTCAAAAATTCGAAAATGAAAAATTCGAAATTCGAAAATTGAAAAATGCGAAAAATAAAAAAATTGAATATTCGAAATTTGAAAATTCGAAATTTGAAAATTCGAATATTCGAAAATTAAAAAAAAAAATGAAATTCAAAATTTCCAAAATTGAAAAATTCGAAAATAAAAAATGAAAAATAATTTCCAAAATTAAAAAAAAATACGAATTTCCAAAATTCGTAAATACAAAAATTCGGAATTTCTAAAATTTCAAAAAACGGAAATTTAAATCGGAAATTAAAAAATCGGAAATACGAAAATTCGGAAATTAAAAATTCGGAATTATTTACAAATTAATGTAATATAATAATAAATTTAATGTTTACTATTAAATTTGTATATTTAAAGTGGAGGTTCACCCAAAAAATAAATTTTTAACATTAGATTGAGGCTATTTAAGGGGAGCAGAAACGGGTATTTTTTTTAAAATCAATGCCGTACTTACCGTTGTAGAGATCGATGTTCTCCCGCCGCTTCCGGGTATGGGTTGCGGGACTGGGCGTTCCTATTTGATTGACAGCCTTCCGACCTTTGCATACAGCGCGTCACGATTTTCCGAAAGTAGCCGAACGTTGGTGCGCAGGCGCCGTATAGAGCCGCACCGACGTTCGGCTTCTTTCGGCAACTGGTGACGCGCTGTATGCGACGGTCGGAAGGCTGTCAATCAAATAGGAACGCCCAGTCCCGAAGATCATACCCGGAAGTGGCGGGAGAACATCTATCTCTAAAACGGTAAGTACTGCATTGATTTAACAAAAAAATACCCGTTTCTGCTCCCCTTAATTAGCCTCAATCTAATGTTAAAAAAAATTTCGGGTGAACTCCCGCTTTAATGTAATATTTACTAATAAATGTCATATTGTAGTATTTAATGTAATGTTTACTACTAAAATGCAAGATTTCATGTAATATTTACTAATAAATTTAATATTGCAATACTTAAAGGGGTTGTAAAGGTACAATTTCCCCCCTAAATATCTTCCTTTACCTTAGTGCAGTCCTCCTTCACTTACCTCATCCTTCCATTTTGCTTTTAAATGTCCTTATTTCTTCTGAGAAATCCTCACTTCCTGTTCTTCTGTCTGTAACTCCACACCGTAATGTGAGGCTTTCTCCCTGGTGTGGAGTGTCGTGCTCGCCCCCTCCCTTGGACTACAGGAGAGTCAGGACGCTCTCTACGTTGCAGATAGAGAAAGGAGCTGTGTGTTAGTGGGCGTCCTGACTCTCCTGTAGTCCAAGGGAGGGGGTGAGCACGACACTCCACACCGGGGAGAAAGCCTTGCATTACTGTGTGGAGTTACAGACAGAAGAACAGGAAGTGAGAATTTCTCAGAAGAAATAAGGACATTTAAAAGCAAAATGGAAGGATGAGGTAAGTGAAGGAGGACTGCACTAAGGTAAAGGAAGCTATTTATGAATTTTTTTTTTACCTTTACAACCCCTTTAATGTAATATTTACTAATAAATATAAAGTTGCAATATTTGTAATGTATTATAATGTTTACTACTAAAATGCAATACAATATTTACTAATAAGTGTAATATTTAATTTAATGTTTACTTTAAATGTTTTATATTTAATGTAATATTAACTAATAAATGTAATATTGTAGTATTTAATGTAATGTTTACTACTAAAATGTAAAATTGAATGTAATATTTACTAATAAATGTAATCTTGCAATACTTAATGTAATGTTTAATGTTAAAATGTTAAAATGTAACATGTATTATTATATTTACTTAGGCCCTTTTCACACTGGGGTGGGAGGTGAGTCGGCGGTAAAGCGCCGCTATTTTTAGTGGGGCTTTACCACCAATTTTGCGGTGCTATTTGGTTTTACCCCCCCCCCCCCCCACCGCTACCGACCGAGAAGGGGTTAAAACCACCGCAAAGCGTCTCTGCAGAGGCGCTTTGCCGGCGGTATAGCCGCGGTGTCCCATTGATTTCAATAGGCAGGAGTGGTGGAGGTGCGGTATACACAACGCTCCTTTACCGCTCCAAAGATGCGGCTAGCAGGACTTCTTTTACCGTCCTTCTAGCGCACCGCGCACCCGAGGGCTTTCACACTGGAGATACAGCAGTGTGAAAGGGGTCTTATACATGTAATATTGCAATATGTAATGTACTGTAATGTTTACTATTAAAATGTAACATTTTGTGTAATATTTACTAACAAATGTAATATTGTAACGTCTCATGTAATGTTAACTCTTAAAATGTAACATTTTCATGTAATATTTATTAATAAATGTAATATTGTACTACAGTGGAACCTCGGTTTACGAGTAACGCGGTTAACAAGCATTTTGAAAGACGAGCAACTTTAAAAAAAAAATCGGACTCGGTATGTGAAGCCCCATACACACTATCAGTTTTCCTGATGGTTTTCTCTTCAGGTTTACCAAAACCATCTAATATGAGGTCAAACCTTAAGCGTTTAAATTTGAATGCAATCAGGCAGGCCCTTGTACTACATGGTTTTGGTAAACCTGAAGAGAAAACCAGCAGGAAAACTGATAGTGTGTATGGGGCTTGAGTGTTGTATCACAAAACGAGCAAAATTCAAGCTAATGGGGTGTGCAGTACCGCATTTGGCCTAAGGTGCGGGGGAGCTGGAGCTGAGCAGAGTCGAGTGGAGCCGATCGCAGCTGTTCGGAAATACTCAGTTCCCGGGTGTTTTTGAGCCTTTCCGAGGGTTTCCGAGGTCAGCTGAGCAGTCCTCTGGCCCTTCCGAGTGTTTCCAAGGCTCTCCGGCACACCCCCACCTCTGGCCACATGCGGAATTGCATGCCATTGAAGTCAATTCAGAACAAATTATTTTTGTTTCCATTGACTTTTATGGGGAAACTCGCTTTGATATGCAAGTGCTTTGGATTACGAGAATTCTCCTGGAACGGATTATGCTCGTAATCAAAGGTTCCACTGTATTTCATGTAATGTTTACTATTCACCACTTGGCGACCACCTGCTGCAGTTATGCTGCAGTAAGGTGGCTCAGCTGTGCAAATCGCCGTAGATGCACGTCGGCTCGTGAACTCGTTTTTGTGGGTGCGGACCAGCGGGGGAGCCAAACAGTGGGCCACCCGCAATCGTTTCCCGCAGTGACAGAACACACATAGCCCCGAGTTGCTTGCCGCAGGGTCCCTGCTTAACCAGCAGTCCGTGGCTGAGGCGGGTGGGCGGGCTGCATTAAAGAGGTGGATGAGAGGAGAGAAGCGAACAGGCGGACGAGCAGAGACGACATCATCTCTCACAGCCCACCACACATCAGCGCTCTTCCGCCCCACATACATGTCAGGGGGGCCTATGCACAAAAACTTATATTGACATTCACATGTTACATATCGCCGAACACGCCGAGTGAGAGCAATAATTCTAGCACCAGACACCAAACTGATGATCTATAGGGGGCTTTTAAAGCATCACCTATGGAAAATATAGGGTACTGAAGCAGGCCCGTGCCACGGGTGACTGAGCGGGCTGGTGGGTGGGTCAGTGAGCAGGCTGGCAGGTGATTCTGTGGGCCAGCAGGTGAGGGAACAGGCTAGCAGGCTGCTGAGCGGGCACCATCTCTCACCACCCCCCCTGCATCAATGCAGTTCTGCATCTAAAAGAAGACTGCCATTAGTGTGCAGGCACATGCAGCAGAGAGATTACATCATCTCTCACTGCCTGACCTCACTCTGGGACAGCAGGGACACTGTCACTGGCAAGTGACAATCCACATCTGGTGGCAGGCAACGGTGGCAAGTGATGATCCGCATCTGGTTGCAGGCAACGGTGGCAAGTGATGATCCGCATCTGATGGCAGGCAAAGGTGGCAAGTGATGATCCGCATCTGGTGGCAGGCAATGGTGGCAAGTGATGATCCGCATCTGGTGGCAGGCAACGGTGGCAAGTGATGATCCACATCTGGTGGCAGGCAACGGTGGCAAGTGATGATCCGCATATGGTGGCAGGCAACGGTGGCAAGTGATGATCCGCATCTGTTGGCAGGCGACGGTGGCAATTGATGATCCGCATCTGATGGCAGGCAACGGTGGCAAGTGATGATCCGCATCTGGTGGCAGGCAACGGTGGCAAGTGATGATCCGCATCTGGTGGCAGGCAATGGTGGCAAGTGATGATCCGCATCTGGTGGCAGGCAATGGTGGCAAGTGATGACCCGCATATGGTGGCAGGCAACAGTGGCAAGTGATGATCCGCATTTGTTGGCAGGCAACAGTGGCAAGTGATGATCCGCATCTGATGGCAGGCAACAGTGGCAAGTGATGATCCACATCTGATGGCAGGCAATGGTGGCAAGTGATGATCCGCATCTGGTGGCAGGCGACGGTGGCAAGTGATGATCCGCATCTGGTGGCAGGCAACGGTGGCAAGTGATGATCCGCATCTGGTGGCAGGCAATGGTGGCAAGTGATGATCCGCATCTGGTGGCAGGCGATGGTGGCAAGTGATGATCCGCATCTGGTGGCAGGCAACGGTGGCAAGTGATGACCCGCATATGGTGGCAGGCAACAGTGGCAAGTGATGATCCGCATATGGTGGCAGGCAACAGTGGCAAGTGATGATCCGCATTTGTTGGCAGGCAACAGTGGCAAGTGATGATCCGCATCTGATGGCAGGCAATGGTGGCAAGTGATGATCCGCATCTGGTGGCAGGCGACGGTGGCAAGTGATGATCCGCATCTGGTGGCAGGCAACGGTGGCAAGTGATGATCCGCATCTGGTGGCAGGCAACGGTGGCAAGTGATGATCCGCATCTGATGGCAGGCGTTGGTGGCAAGTGATGATCTGCATCTGGTGGCAGGCGTTGATGGCAAGTGATGATCCGCATCTGGTGGCAGGCAATGGTGGCAAGTGATGATCCGCATCTGGTGGCAGGCGACGGTGGCAAGTGATGATCCGCATTTGGTGGCAGGCGACAGTGGCAAGTGATAATCCGCATCTGATGGCAGACAACGGTGGCAAGTGATGATCCGCATCTGGTGGCAGGCGATGGTGGCAAATGATGATCCGCATCTGGTGGCAGGCAACGGTTGCAAGTGGCACGCTTAGCGCTCCCGCTGATTCTGCATTATGGTGAGTTGAATAATAAAATGTTATATTCCAATGTAATAATATAAATAATGCGCTTTAATCATCCTGACACCATACCAACCATGGTGCCATTAAGATTGAAGTGCCAACACCAGCCACTGCCCTGACAAATTGCCCGCCAATTTTTTGGCAGTGCACCCCACCCCCGAGATTAGACCCTGGATCTGCCACTGTACTGGTATCAGTGCATCCCTAGTTTTTAGGGATTTTAGGAGACATAACGCCTCTTTGCTGCCTATTAAATGTCCTCTGCTCCAATTGTGCCATTGCGGATCGCTCTTCGGAGGGCAACACAGGTATTAGCGAGCCCTTAGCAAGCAAGTTTTTTTTTTTTTTTTTAGAGAGATTTCTTAAAACTCTGCTGTACAATAAATTACAAATTTTCTCTCCCAACAAAAAAGATGTATTGTTGTGCTATTTACAGCAGGAATAAAACCGTCCTCCAGTGTTTTTCTCAGCGACACCTCCGCAGAGTCCTTCCGTCTTGTCAGAAGTTTTTCTTCTCTCGGTGACTCGGATGACCCTGTTAAAGTTGTCAGGCGGATTCCCACCAGTACGGCTCTTCAAAACGTATTCGTAGGAAGTCCTCATCTGTCTTGTCGCTCGTAATCAGGTGAACCCGGCGAGCAGACTTGTTTGGGTTCGTATGACAACAGCAGAAATGATGACCACTGAATCCCGACAGTCCCAGGAGAAGAGGGCGAGAGATAGGCTTTCCGCTATGTACCACTGCGTTCTACACAGACAAACCTAACTGGATCACTAAAGTACTCTGATCTAGTGGGAAAGAAAAAGTGTCAGCAAAGAAATGCAACCAGCTAAAGATGAACTCTCGGCAGAAAAAAACACAAATTAATATAGCTCTGTAATCATTAACTACAGTACTTAACCACTTGCCGACTGCCTCACGTACATATATCGTATATACTCGAGTATAAACCGAGTTTTCCAGCACATTTTTTTGGTGCTGAAAATGCCCCCCCTTGGCTTATACTCAAGTCCCCTTTTTTCGCCTGATCTCCCAGAAATTTGGGGACCCGGTACCGGCTGGCCATAGGTCCCCTGGTCCTCAAACCTGGCACACATGTTCTCTTCTACAAGTGTGCAAAATTTGTTGTCCGGGGGACCTACGACCGGGGAGCACAGATTTTTCAAAGCCGGCACCCCTTCCATAGACTCCCATGTTAAACGGTAATTTCTCTGGTGATTTGGAGACATGGTACCGGCCGGTCGTAGGTCCTCTGGACCCGGAACTTAGAACATATGTAGTCCCATTTCTTCTTTACAAGTGTGCAAAGTTTGTTGACCAGGGGACCTACGACCGGAGAGCACAGATTTTTCAAATCCAGGCACCCCTTCCATAGACTGCCTTGTTAAACAGTAATTTCTCTGGTGATTTTGGGGACCTGATACAGTCCGGTTGTAGGTTTTCTGTAGTCCCATTTCTCTTCTACAAGTGTGCAAAGTTTGTTGTCTGGGGGACCTACGACTGGTGAGCACTGATTTTTCAAAGCCCGCACCCCTTCCATAGACTGCCATGTTAAACATCAGTCTAGTAATGGACACAGTGAGGCATGGGCATAGTGAGGCATCGGCAGTGTTGTAAGTAGCAGTGTTTAAATAAACGCCGTTACCTAACGATGCCCCTTTTGAGAGTAACGAGTAATCTACCTGATTACTCGTCCCCTCAAGGTAACGCCGTTCCCATTACTTGAGCGGCGTTACCGCAATTACATATTCCGCCACTAGATGGCAGCAGAGCGTCCATCGACGTCACAGACACTCCCGCCCGCGATCCTAGCATTGGCCAGTGTGCTGTCATGATGCGATTCGCGGCCGGGGCGTGATGACGCGGAGACAAAGCGCGCCGATCCCAGCCGATCCTATTGGGTGCCTAGGACGTATCAGCAGAGGAGCTCACTGCATAGCAGCGGTATAACATCACGGACACAGCTGGTTCTCCCCGGCTCCCTCCGGCTCCTGAGCTCACACGCTTCACTGACTGTCAGCTAAAGACCTACACCAGCCTCCCTGACTGCAGCATAATATTATGATGTACAGTAGGTGTTTGTGATATTGTGCTTTTAGCACGACAGCGTCGCGCTGATACTCGGCGACATGGTGCCGAGATCTCGCTGACATCTTGCACTCACTGGAATAGTGACAGCACATCCCAGCAAGCGCGTCATAGAAGCGACGGGAGATCCGACTTGGATTCCCGCCAATTCTACACGTGTGCGGCGTTTGTTATGAATCCTGAGGGGGAAGTCCCCGCCGGATTTTAAATAAAAATCCGGCATGGGTCCCCCCCTCAGGAGCATACCGGGCCCTTAGGTCTGTTATGGGTTGTAAGGAGAGCCCCCCTACGCCGAAAAAAAAACGCGTAGGGGGTCCCCCTACGATCCATACCAGACCCGTATCCAAAGCACGCTACCCGGCCAGCCAGGAAGGGAGTGGGGACGAGCGAGCGCCCCCCCCCTCCTGAGCCGTACCAGGCTGCATGCCCTCAACATGGGGGGGTTGGGTGCTCTGGGGCAGGGGGGCGCACTGCGGCCCCCCCCCCACCTCAGAGCACCCTGTCCCCATGTTGATGAGGACAGGGCCCCTTCCCGACAACCCTGGCCGTTGGTTGTCGGGGTATGCGGGCGGGAGGCTTATCGGAATCTGGGAGCCCCCTTTAATAAGGGGCAGGGGCGGACTGGGCCGGGATGCAAGGTGGACACTTCCCCCCAGGCCGTCCCGACTTATATGCAAAACGGCCGCGCTGCCGTTTTTTTTTTTTTTTTATGAAGTCTGCCAGATGCACTTTCCAGGACTTGAACAGTAGGTGGCAGGCCACACAAACGCCCTGTGATTGGCCGAACAGGGTCATGTGCATCTGCACGCTGTGGAATTCTGGGAATTGTAGTCATGATGTGAGACTTGCATCATGACGGCAGGTCCCAGAATTGCACAGCGAGCAGCTGCACATGACCCTGTTCGGCCAATCACAGGGCATTTGTGTTGCTGTAATTCCCTGGATAACAGCACTGGAAGCATGGATGGAAGCAGGACGGAGCATGCACCAATAACACCCTGCTGCTTTGCAGGAGCAAGAGAGAGCAGAGTGTGTGGCTGCTCCTTCACTGTCACATCACAGGCTGAAATGGGTAACTAGACCAGCCTTGAAAGTTTACATATAGTGTAGTCTGCAGAGAGATCTCAGGATGTGCAGGACCTCGCTGTGCTGTTTGGCAGTAATGTCTGTATTATGAGACTGGTTTAACAGAATAACTTAATCTTCTGGCTGGTAGAGTTCACATATATTAAGTTGATTTACTCTAGGAGTAAAGAATGTTCACCAAAGTGGATAAGGTAAAGCTATGTCCACTTTGAATACCCATTAATGTAGAAAGAATTATAGAGAGTGAAAACTCTTAATTACTTTAGTAAATCATTAGTTTCAAGGCAGCAGTGACTTCATAACCTTGCAGTGCATACATAAATGCACATGTTAATGTGTAGGAGCCCATTAATTAGCTGTCAGCACACCTCACCTAACTTGCGAGCGCCCTGCAAATAGATCGACGGAGGCGGAGCTGGTCACGTGTGGATGCGGCCAAGCGCGGCTGGTCGTGACCACTTGCTGGAGTCCAGCCTCTGCCTGGCGCGCTGTGTGTTTCTCAGTCTCATCTACCCCCCTCTCTGTCAGTGCCCCTCCCCCAGCCATCCTACTCTGTCAACCCACCTCCTCATTGTCAGCCCACCCCCCCCTTTGTCAACCCACCTTCTCTCTGTCAGCCTACCCCCCCTCTGTCAGTTCCCCTCTGTCAGCCCCCACCCACTCCTCTGTCAGCCCACCGCCTCTCTGTCAGCCCACCTTCCCTCTCAGCCAACCTCTCCTCTGTCAGCCCACCCCCTCTCTGTCAGCCCCCCTCTGTCAGCCCACCCCCTCTCAGCCCACTCCTCCTCTGTCAGCCCACACCTCCTCTGTCAGCCCACACCCCCTCTCAGCCCACTCCTCCTCTGTCAGCCCACCCCCTTCTCAGCCCACTACTCCTCCGTCAGCCCACCCCCTACTCAGCCCACTCCTCCTCTGTCAGCCCACATCCTCTCTCAACCCACTCCTCCTCTGTCAGCTAACCCCCTTCTCAGCCCACTCCTCTGTCAGCCCACCCCCTCTCTGTCAGCCCCCCTCTGTCAGCCCACTCCCTCTCAGCCCACTCCTCCTCTGTCAGCCCACACCCCCTCTCAGCCCACTCCTCCTCCGTCAGCCCACCCCCTATTCAGCCCACTCCTCTGTCAGCCCACACCCCCTCTCAGCCCACTCCTCCTCTGTCAGCTCACCTACTTCTCAGCCCACCCCCTCTCTGTCAGCCCACCCCCTCTCTGTCAGCCCACCTCTTCTCTGTCAGCCCACCCCTCCTTTGTCAGCCCATCCACCTCTGTCAGCCCACCCCCTTTCTGTTAGCCACAGCAGGGAGCCAGGCCAGCCACCTGCAGCAGGGTGCATTGTGCCAGCCAGCCACTCACTCACTGACCCACAGCAGGGAGCCAGGCCAGCCACCCACCCACAGCAGGGTGCACCGTGCAAGCCAGCCACTGACCCACAGCAGGGAGCCAGGCCAGCCACCCACCCACCCACAGCAGGGTGCACCGTGCAAGCCAGCCACTGACCCACAGCAGGGAGCCAGGCCAGCCACCAACAGCAGGGTGCACTGTGCCAGCCAGCCACCCACTGACCCACAGCAGGGAGCCAGGCCAGTCACCCACAGCAGGGTGCACAGTGCGAGCCAGCCACTGACCCACCCACTGAACCACAGCAGGGAGCCAGGCCAGTCACCCACAGCAGGCTGCACCATGTCAGCCAGCCACCAACCCACCCACTGACCCACGGCAGAGAGCCAGGCCAGCCACCAACAGCAGGGTGCCAGGCAGCCAGCCACCCACGGTGACCCACCCACAGCAGGGCCAGGGTGCCCGCCACCCATGGTGACTCATCCACAGCAGGGCCAGGGTGCCAGCCAGCCACCCACGGTGACCCACCCACACGAGGAAACCAGCCAGCCACAACAGGGTGCCAGCCAACCACCCACAGGAGCCAGCCAGCCACAGTGACCCACCCACAGCAGGGAGCCAGCCAGCCACCCACAGGAGCAAACCACCCACGGTGACCCACCCACACCAGGGATTCAGCCAGCCAAAGCAGGGTTTGGGCCAGCCACCAAACAGGTGCCAGCTAGTCACCCACAGAAACCAGCCACAGAGGACGCGGGAGCCAGCCAGCCACAGAGGATGCAGAAGCCAGCCACAGCTACAGCACCCATAGCAAAGGTAAGAGTAGCGCTACAATTTTATTTCCACTTTGTGAGAGGTTGGGGCAGGGGTGAGAGTCATGGCACAAAGAGGGGTTCCCATTAGACTCTGTTGTAGTCTCTAATGGGGCATGGAGGGGACACTTTCTAACAGACTGTCCATGGGACACTGTTAGAAAAAGACCCCCCTCCAGGTCCCATTAGACTCTGTTGTTAAACAGTGTTTTTTTTTTAAAGGTAGTACTTTGTACAAATTTAAGTGGCGGGGCCAGGGGTGGGTCATGATAGGGCCAGGAATGGGTCATGGGCAGGGCCTGACAGGGGGCCCTTGCTTTATTTGGTCTGGAGGCCCTGGGTGTTGTCAGTCCACCCCTGAGAAGCAAGGCGTGCCAGGGAGTTGGGACCCACATGACTGGCTTGGGCTGCAAGTTTCCTTGACCCCAGGACAGGAGCATCACTTCACACCCCCAGGATCGGAGGAGGCAATGCAAGGACCTGCTGAGCTGACACTGGCAAGGGCAGCTGCCATCACTGAGGTGACAGACCCTGACACCCGCAGCTGAACCCCACATCCCATCTACCCCCCATACACCCTATTTACCCTGCCCCAGGCCAGTGCTCACCCAGTAACCTAAAAATCGCCATAAACACTGTGGGTCCTGCTGGGAGATGGCCATGGCCAGCAGGACCCACAGGCCATGGCCAGCAGGACACACAGGTCCGTAGCCAGCAGGACCCCCAGGTGCACAGGCAGCTCCCAGCAGGATCCACTTGTGTGGGTCATGCTGGGAGCTGGCCACTGACCTGTGGGTCCTGCTGGCCACTCGCCTAGGGTGACCAGATGTCCCTGGACTGAGGACACTGTCCCTGGACCAAGTCTGTCCCCGTTTTGTCCCTGCTTTGCAGGGCCAATTCGGAGCAGGTGCACTGAGAGATGGGGCAGTGGGAGGGTGCCCAGTGTCTGTGTGCATTGGGCTGCCTCGGAGGGGGAGCGCCACCAGATTTCACAGAGCGGGGATCTCCCACTTACCTGGCGGCCACTGTCATACGAAGTCCTGCCTCTTGGACTGGCTCCTATGATAGAAAGCACACTGATGATGTCCATCACGGGAGCAGCCACGCTGGGTAAGTGGGAGATCTCCGCTCTGTGTAATCCGGCTGCTCTCCTCTCTAATCCATATGCACTGGTGAGGCTGCGCTGTTGGGCACTGGGGAGGCTGCGCTTATGGGCACTGGGGATGGTGAGCTTATTCGGTGGTTCAAAGGGCCTCTTGACTGGACTTGCCCCCCAGGCCTAAGGCTGCCAGCCCTCCCCTGATAAGGGGGCCCCCAGATACCGGCCCCCCACCCTAAGTGAATGAGTATGGGGTACATCGTACCCCTACCCATTCACCTGCAAGAAAAGTGGTAAAAACACAAATAAACCACACAGTGTATTAAAATATTTTATTAGTCTGCTCCGGAGGCCGCCCCCTGTCTTCTTTATTAGCTTATTAAAGGGGGCTCCCAGATTCCGATAAGCCTCCCGCCCGCATACCCCGACAACCAACGGCCAGGGTTGTCGGGAAGGGGCCCTGTCCTCATCAACATGGGGACAGGGTGCTCTGAGGTGGGGGGGGCCGCAGTGCGCCCCCCTGCCCCAGAGCACCCAACCCCCCCATGTTGAGGGCATGCAGCCTGGTACGGCTCAGGAGGGCTCAGGAGGGGGGGGGGCGCTCGCTCGTCCCCACTCCCTTCCTGGCTGGCCGGGTAGCGTGCTTTGGATACGGGTCTGGTATGGATCGTAGGGACCCCCTACGCCGTTTTTTTCGGCGTAGGGGGGCTCTCCTTACAACCCATAACAGACCTAAGGGCCCGGTATGCTCCTGAGGGGGGGACCCATGCCGGATTTTTATTTAAAATCCGGCGGGGACTTCCTCCTCAGGATTCATAGCAAACGCCGCACACGTGTAGAATTGGCGGGAATCCAAGTCGGATCTCCCGTCGCTTCTATGAGGCTCTGTCTCCATCGCGGCAAGCCAGCTCGGTGCTGGCTCCCGCGATGGGGCTCGTAGGTGCTCAATCTCGCCGAGAAAGAGAGCGAGATTGACACAAAATCGGGTTCACCTACTGTAAGTGCTGGATAACTTTACTTTTTATAATAAAATACAGTATACTCAGAGGCGCTTTTCTCTTCACTTTTTTCTTGCATATATAGAGCTGGCTTCGCTCCTGGATAGCTGCCCTGATCTACTGCCATCACCTGCACTGGCTCTCCACTGCCATCAACTATAGCCTTTTGGCACCCTGCTGGGACTGATCTTATTATGGACTCATGAACATTCATACCATACACCTCCGTTGTGGTCTGTTATTTTAATTATTTTATATATGCTTTTTACAAGTTTCAGCCCCATAATTGATTGTTTTGCGCAAACACCCTGAGCGCTGTACTCCTCTGCTATATTGGGTGCCTAGGAGGAGGGTGATGCACGGCAGAAGGGCACCGTGATCCACACCACAGAAGGAAGATGAGCAACACTGGGCATGGGCACAGTGAGGCACAGACACAGTGAGGCACAGTGGGGCATGCAGATGGACATCCTAGGCTTATACTCAAGTCAATAAGTTCTCCCAGTTTGTTGTGGTAAAATTAGGTGCATCGGCCTATACTCGAGTATATACGGTATGTCGGCAGAATGGCACGGGCAGGCAAAGCAACGTACAGGTACGGTGCTTTGAATCTGCTGCCTATTGGGCGCGCGCGCCTCCGGCGGCAATAGCCCGCTGAGAGCTCCGTGACAGTGCCTGCAGGACCTGCGGACTCGATATCCACCGGTGTCCCGCGATCTTGTCACAAGGCATTTCCCTGTTCTGCCTAGTGACAGGACACTGATCTACTGCTCCCTGTCATCGGGAGCAGTGATCACTGTCGTGTCACTCGTAGCCCATCCCCCCACAGTTAGAATCACTCTCTAGGACACACACAGTGCATTTTTATAGTACTGATCGCTGTATGAATGCCAATGGTCCCAAAACAGTGTCAAAAGTGTCTGCCATAATTTCGCAGTCACAATAAAAATCACTGATCGCCGCCGCCACGCTACTAGTAAAAGATTTAATAAAAATGCCATAATTCTATCCCCTATTTTGTAGACGCTATAACTTTGCGCAAACCAATCATTATACGCTTATTGCGATTTTTTTTACCAAACATATGTAAAAGAATACATTTCGGCCTAAACTGAGGAAAAAAGTTAGGGCCAGATTCACGAACAATTACGGCGGCGTAACGTATCCCCTTTTTTTTTTTCGTCGTAAGTGCTTGATTCACAAAGCACTTGCATGTAAACTTGCGGCGGCGTAGCGTAAAGCCGTCCGGCGCAAGCCCGCCTAATTCAAATGGGACGTGTACCATTTAAATTAGGCGCGTTCCCGTGCCGAACGTTCTGCGCATGCTCCGTTAGTAAATTTCCCGCCGTGCTTTGCGCGAAATTACGGCGCCCCAATGTGTTTTTTGAATGGCGATGTGCGTTATGTCCTTTCGTATTCCCAGACGTCTTACGCAAAAAAAAAAATATTGAAATTCGACGCGGGAACGACGGCCATACTTTAACATGGATGGTCTAAATCTAAGCCATGAAATAGCAGGCTTAAGTTTGCGACGGGAAAAAACGACTAGCGACGATGTAAGAGACTGCGACGAACGCGCGTACCTTCGTGGATCGCCGTAAACAGCTAATTTGCATACCCGACGCGGAAAACGACGCAAACTCCACCTATCGGTCGCCGAAGTATTGCATCCTAAGATCTGAAGGCGTACGAAGCCGTACGCCTGTCAGATCTTAGCCAAAAGCCGTCGTATCTTTGTTTGTGAATTACAAATAAAGATACGACGCGGCAAATTTGAAGATACGCCGGAGTATCAGCAGATACTCCGGCGTACTTTTTCTGTGAATCTGGCCCTTCGTTTCTTATATATTTTTGGGGATATTTATTATAGCAAAAAAGTAAAAAATATTGCTTTTTTCAAAATTGTCGCTGTTTTTTTGTTTATAGCACAAAAAGTAAAAACCGCAGAGGTGATCTAATACCACCAAAAGAAAGCGCTATTTGTGTGGAAAAAAAGAACGAATTTTGTTTGGGAGCCACATCGCACGACAGTGCAATTGTCAGTTAAAGCGACACAGTGCCGAATCGCAAAAAGTGCTCTGGTCTTTGGCCAGCCAAATGGTCCGGGGCTGAAGTGGTTAAAGGAAAATTAACCAAAAAAAAGTTCATTAAATCCACAAGGGCTTTTTTTTTTTTACCACTACTATTCCTTTATACTGGCTTTAAAAATGTACAATTGCAGCAGTTTAGAATTTGGATGAAATGTTTAACACTGGGAAATACTTTTTGAAAGATAAAAAGAACATTTTATAGACAACTATATGGATCAGACCAAAATGAGGGACAAATGAGGAGGAAAGAGGGACAGAGGGACTTTGTTCCAAATCAGGGACAGTCCCTTGAAATAAGGGACAGTTGGGAGCTCTGCCTATTCTATTCTACCCAAAACTAAAAAAAAAGACGTTTGGGCTGTAGATCTAATTTAATGTTTTTATCTACCATATTTATCGCGATATAAAGCGCTCCCGCGTATACCGCGCACCCCTAAAGTGGCCCCCAATCCTGTGGAAAAAAACGTTTTTTTGTTTTTTTGTACTTACAGTTTTGGTGTCTTGCGCGGCGTCCATCGGCGGCCTCGTCGGGTCCGGCGTCCTTCTTCGGCTTCAGGTGTCCTCTTCGGCGGGTCCGGCGTCCGTCTTCGGCGGGTCGGGTGTCCTCTTCGGCGGGTCGGTTGTCCTCTTCGGCGGGTCGGGTGTCCTCTTCGGCGGGTCCGGCGTCCTTCTGCGGCGTCCTCTCTGCTCGTTTCCCGCCACGAGTTTGAAAACTGCGCCGGCATATACCGAGCGCAGTACACTCGTGCATCTTCGGGCAGGCTCGGCAACTGTCGCGCTGACGTCCTGTACGCTCAGGACGTCAGTGCGAGAGGCGCCGAGACTGCCCGAAGATACACGAGTGTACTGCGCTCGGTATATGCCGGCGCAGTATTCAAACTCGTGGCGGGTATCGGCGTATATCGCGCACCCACGATTTTTCCCTGATTTTCAGGGCACATACGCCGATAAATACGGTATATATATTTTTTTATATGACCATTAGATACCACAGTCACTTTTTTGCAGATAAAAGCCACACCATGACAGCGTACACAGGCAGAGCAACGTGACCAACTATGGAGATATCATTTAGCAAGAGGAGTTTAGTCCCTTTGAAAAAAAAAAAAATCATAACACAATTGAGGCATAATAAACAGACTTATATAAGCCATTTGCATAAATATTCTTTCCTTATCCATGGAGGACACATTTCCCGGAGTATTTGTCAGGCTGGATTGAGATCCCGTTACGGTGTCACGCATGATGAGCTTATGAAAGCACCGAGAAGACGCCTCTTTGAAAATATTTCTTTATATCTGAATTTTCCCTTCCAGAAATAGCCCCGGCTGCTCTAAAACCAAATGATAGCATGGAAATATAGAAAATATAGCTGTTGTAAGGGGAAAGTATGATTTGCATCCTTTTTTGTGAAAACCATTGGAACGTCTGACAAAGTGAGGGAAGTCAAAACATGACCCGGGGTGAAAACCTTTGAGATCCCGTTCTCTATTCTATGAGCAGTGAACAGACTGATAGATTGGCATAGCGCCACATTATCCAAAAGAATCCTTTTTTTATCTCTTGTGGTTCATAAAATGATTTTTTTTCCCCTTTAAATGTCAAAAGAAATTGTAGCTGTTATTTAAAGTAGAAAAATATGAAGCTGACCTTTGGAAATATCAATGATGAAAAGGTTTATAACATACCAGGACACTGGAGAGATTTTTTACAATAGAAAGCTAGGATAAAGTTTTAGTGCTGATGACAGGGTGATATAATTGTAATGCCGCGTACACACGACAAAAATGCAATTTTTTAAATTGGTCGTGAAAAACGATTGTGCGTAGGCTCCAGGCATGTACTGGCCATAGGGACTACAGGGAGTTTCCCGGTGGGCCGATGGCTCAGTGGGCCGGTTTCAGTGACAGCCTGTCAAAGTAATGGCTGCGCAACTCGCCCTCCACTTCATGCACTGATGTGAAAAGGATGAGAAAAATACAGAGGAGAATAAGTAAAATATTAAAAGAGGTGAGTGAGGACTCCTTATGTTATGCTACTTATGGGCCAGATTCACGTAGAAATGGGCTACGCTGCGGCGGCGTAATGTATCCCATTTACGTTACACCGCCGCAAGTTTACAGCGTAAGTGCCTGATTCACAAAGCACTTACCTGTAAACTTGCGGCTTTGTAACGTAAATCCGCCTGGCACTAGCCCGCCTAATTCAAATGGGGCGGGACCATTTAAATTAGGCGCGTTCCCGCGCTGAACGTACTGCGCATGTTCCGTCCCTAAAATTTCCCGACGTGCATTGCGCTAAATGACGTCGCAAGGACGTCATTGGTTTTGACGTTAACGTAAATGGCGTCCAGCGCCATTCACGGACGACTTACGCAAACGAGGTGAAATTTAAAAATTTGACGCGGGAACAACGGCCATACTTAACATTGGTTAGACCACCTAGAGGGCATGCTTAGTTTTACAAGACACATCTCTACGGAAACAACGTAAATTTAGATCGACGGGCAAAGCGGACGTTCGTGAATTGCCGTAACTAGTCATTTGCATATTCTACGCCGACCGCAATGGAATCGCCACCTAGCGGCCGGCCTAGAATTGCAGCCTAAGATCCGACGGTGTAACACAGTTTCACCTGTCGGATCTTAGGGCTATCTATGCGTAACCTGATTCTATGAATCAGGCGCATAGATACGACAATCGTATCTCAGAGATACGACGGCGTATCAGGAGATACGCCGTCGTATCTCTTTTGTGAATCTGGCCCTATGTTTTTTTGCAGAATTGTGTATAGTTTATATACTGTTTTTGTGCTTGTTTGCAAACTTAAAGTGGGCCGGTCTGTATGAAGTCCAGGGCCAAATATTGGTCTCAGTCCAGCCCTGGTAGGCTACAGAGCATTTTTCGCGACGAGAGAAATGTCCGTTAAAAATTTAGAACATGCTCTATTTTTTCTCGTTGTTTTTCATGTGGTTCTTTTTCACGCCGTGAAAAATGGTCGTGCGTACACTTTAATGAGGGGGAAAAAGCAAGCAAGTTATGAGACGGGGAAATTAGCAAAGGCAGCCCAAAGGGTGGCGCCATTTGAATGGAACTTCCCCCTTATAGTGCCGTTGTACGTGTTGTACGTCACCGCGCTTTACTAGAGCATTTTTTTTCACGAATGTGTGTATGCAAGGCAGGCTTGAGAGGAATCGCGACAAATCATGTCGGGAAAAACATTGTTTTTTGCATGACATGAAAAACAGTCGTGTGTACGCGGCATAAGGTTCCTTCTTTAGGGGAATCTATCATTTTGGTCAATGAACTAGAGAAGCCTTCCTTAAAGGGGTTGTAAAGCTTTGTGTTTTCTCTATGCATTAAAGTGAAAAAACACCTTGCAGTCATCGCCCCCCCCCCCCCCCCAGCCCCCGTTTTACTTACCTGAGCCCTGAATCCCCGTGGGTGCGACCCCGCGTTGCTTTCCTCCAGGTCTTGTCGGCTCTTCATTGGATGATTGATAGCAGTGCAGCCATTGGCTCCCGCTGCTGTCAATCAAATCCAATGACACGGCCGGCGGGGCCGAGTCATATAATTGGCGCCTATGGACGCCGATTGTGTGTCAAGGGAGCGCGCCCGCAAGATAACCCCCTCAGGATAGAGCTTCCCAGAGGGGGTTAGCTCTTGCGGGGAGGAGCCGCGAGAGCCGCCGTGGGACCCCAGAAGAGGATGATCGGGGCCACTCTGTGCAAAACGAACTGCACAGTGGAGGTAAGTATGATATGTTTGTTTTAAAAAAAAATAATAATAGTGGAACCTTTACAACAACTTTAACCAGGGTTCCAGAAACTCAAGGGTTCCTCCAGAAGTTGAGAATAACAAGATAATAACAGTCACCAGAGCTACACCATTGTATTTTACAAACTGAAGTGGAATAATCAGAGAAAATTCATCAATTCAGTTAAAGTACACCGTCACCACAATAAAACAATGAGGTGTGTCTCTCTAGATCAGTGGTCTCCAAACTGCGGCCCGGGGTCCGGATGTGGCCCTTTGCTTGCCTTTATCTGGCCCACTATTCCACCATCTGACATTAATGATGGAGCACCATTCCCTCTACTGACACTATTAATGGGGCACTATTCTTCTTATTGATATTAACCTCCTTAGCGGTAATCCCGAGTCTGTCTTGGGGGGGAATTTTTTATACCAAAAGCGGTATCCCCGAGCCAGATCGCGGGATCGCATTGCAGGATACAGGGGGAAGTTACTTACCTTGTCCCTGGATCCTGCGATGTGTGCAGGCTCTTCCACTGTGTCTCCTCGCTCGATTCACAGTGCCGCCGAGCGATGTTACGACGCACAGGGACGAAGTTCGGCGCCAAATTCAAAAAGTGAAAAACACAATACACATACAGTATACTGTACTCTTACAGATTACAGTACTGTATGAAATAAATCCCCCCCCCCCCCCCTTTGTCCCTAGTGGTCTGCCCAGTGTTCTGCATGCAGTTTTATATACCGTATTTATCGGCGTATACCGCGCACTTTTTTGCCCTGAAAATCAGGGCAAAATCGTGGGTGCGCGGTATACGCCGATACCCGATTTCCCACGCTGAGTTTGAATACTGCGCCGGCATATACCAAGCGCAGTACACTCGTGTATAGTCGGGCAGGCTCGGCTCCTCTCGCGCTCACGTCCTGGACGTACAGGACGTGAGCGCGAGAGTAGCCGAGCCTGCCCGACTATACACGAGTGTACTGCGCTCGGTATATGCCGGCGCAGTATTCAAACTCGGCACGGGAAAGCAGGATCGAGCGGGGAGGACGCCGCAGAAGGACGCTAGACCTGACGAAGAGAACACCCGAAGCCGCAGACGGACGCCGGACCCGACGAGGCCGCCGATGGACGCTGTGCAAGACACCAAAACTGTAAGTACTAAAATCTTTTTTTACAGGAATGTCGGGTCCACTTTAGGGGTGCGCGCTATACGCCGGAGCGCGCAATACCCCGATAAATACGGTAATAAAAACTGTTCTTTCTGCCTGAAACTGGAGATTGTCCATAGCAACCAAAAAGTGTCCCTCTACATCAAAAGTGCTTTTAGAGCAGCTAGAACACAGCGATAATAAATTAGAATCACTTGCAGAATTGTGCGATAGCGATTTGTGGGGAAATTCGTCATCAAACAATAAAAATAATGACAGAGACAATTCTGCAACTGAGCAAATTTCAGTGTTTTTGATTTGATTACATTATTGAATACTTTTTATTATAATTACATTATTATTTGTTATAATTATTTATAGTTATTTATTATATTATAATGTATGATTTTGTGTCTCAAACCGGGATGTCTATGTAGCGCCCCCCCTACTTTCAGTACGGGCGCTACCCAAAAGTTAGGTGGGAATGGGAGGCTTAGTTTTACTCCCATTCGCAAATTATGGAAATTTAGGCTCCTGTCCATTCCAGAATTTGTCCTGTAGGTCAGTCTGCGCTCCAGGGGTGCGTTGACACCCCTGGGCGGCAGTTGGCGCTAGAGGGATTCTGGCAGACCCATCTGCTCCCAGCAGCCAATCAGAGGAGTCTTCCCTCGTTGGGCATGCTGGGGGGGATATATCTGGGGCAGCCGCGTTTGGCGGGTTCTGTTTTTGTGGGGCCTGAGTTCCAGGTGCGGTACCCACCTTCAGTGTACGCGCTTCCATGGGCCCCGCCACAGTGTCCTGCCATGCTGAGGCCAGGTACCATGCAGAGCCTCTTCCTACTATTGAAAGGGGCCCCGGCAACTTGCTGGGTCCCTACCTTCTGCTGAGGCCTCGTACACACAGCCGAGAAACTCGACGGGCAAAACACATCGTTTTGCTCGTCGAGTTCCTTGTGAAGCCGCCGAGGATCTCGGCAAGTCAACTTTTCCCATTGCCGTTGGGGAAAAAGAAGACATGCTTTATTTTTGGCCTGATGAGATCCTCGGCGGTTTCCTCGTTGAAAAGTGTACACACGACCGGTTTCCTCGGCAAAAAAAAAAAACCCAGCAAGCTTCTTGCTGGTTTTTGCCGAGAAACTCGGCCGTGTGTACGAGATCCTAAGCTGAGAGCTGTACGATGGGGGATTGGCCCGGGAGAACCTAGAACCAGAGGTTGTCCAGGAGGCCCAGACGAACCATCGGGGATCCGGTCACCACACTGCATGACAGGTATGGTCAAGCTGTCAGTGGGTGACATTGATTGAACTGACTGGGAGGATTTGCTCAAACTGTTTATCACAAATCCTAAATTATCCAGCCTGTGGCAGAGGCCCTGAGTCAGGCCTGTGGCAGAGGTCTGTTTCCTCCCAGTGATTTATAAGTGATGCTCCGGCTGCCAGGCCTGAGATAGCTGCCTGTCCGGGGGCACTTTACCCACCCGGATTGAGGTGGCGACGAATTGAGCTACACCATTGCTGAGAGCAGGCTTGCTCTCTCTGAATATCCAAGGCCTGATACTAAAAGTTCCTCTACGCTCATCAACCTTCTCTATCGTGTGTCATGTTGATGTTGGCCAGGTTGGGCCTTGGAATAAAGCATTGAAAAACTGAATTGGTGTCTGGACACTTGCTCTTTACTTACACTCACAGAAGTCACCCCTAGACCAAGTCAAGAAGGTAACTTAGAAAGCCGGTCCCAAAACGAATCAGCGGCTCCTTCGGGGGTGAGCGCTACATCTACTAGACTATGGTTTGGACAGATTTAAGTGAGTTATTTCTAAGAATTGCAGGCCTACAATGTAAAACGCCAAATTTCCATGCAAAGAATTGTACCGCTTTTCGTACAAAATTCCAGACATAATCATACTTAGTTACATAGTTACATAGTTACATAGTTAGTCAGGTTGAAAAAAGACACAAGTCCATCCAGTTCAACCACAAAAAACAAAATAAAAAAACACAGTAAAATCCTATACACCCAACTCCATACCCACAGTTGATCCAGAGGAAGGCAAAAAACCCCAGCGGAGCATGATCCAATTTGCTACAGCAGGGGAAAAAATTCCTTCCTGATCCCCCGAGAGGCAATCGGATTTACCCTGGATCAACTATACCTACAAATCTTAGTACTCAGTTATATTCTGTACATTTAGGAAAGAATCCAGACCTTTCTTAAAGCAATCTACTGAGCTGGCCAGAACCACCTCTGGAGGGAGTCTGTTCCACATTTTCACAGCTCTTACTGTGAAAAAACCTTTCCGTATTTGGAGGTGAAATCTCTTTTCCTCTAGACGTAAAGAGTGCCCCCTTGTCCTCAGTGTTGACCGTAAAGTGAATAACTCAACACCAAGTTCACTGTATGGACCTCTTATATATTTGTACATGTTGATCATATCCCCCCTTATTCTCCTCTTCTCAAGAGTGAATAAATTCAGTTCCTCTAATCTTTCCTCATAGCTGAGCTCCTCCATGCCTCTTATCAGTTTGGTTGCTCTTCTCTGCACTTTCTCCAGTTCTCCTATATCCTTTTTGAGAACTGGTGCCCAAAACTGAACTGCATATTCCAGATGAGGTCTTACTAATGATTTGTACAGGGGCAAAATTATATCTCTGTCTCTGGAGTCCATACCTCTCTTATACAAGAAAGGACTTTGCTCGCTTTGGAAACCGCAGCTTGGCATTGCATGCCATTATTGAGCTTATGATCAACTAAAACCCCCAGATCCTTCTCCACTACAGACCCCCCCAGTTGTACTCCCCCTAGTATGTATGATGCATGCATATTCTTAGACCCCAAGTGCATAACTTTACATTTATCTACATTAAACCTCATCTGCCACTTAGTCGCCCAATCAGACAGAGCATTGAGGTCGGCTTGTAAATTGGAGACATCCTGTAAGGACGTTATTCCACTGCATAGCTTGGTGTCATCTGCAAAGACAAAAATGTTACTTTTGATCTCAGACCCAATATCATTTATAAATATATTGAAAAGTAAGGGTCCCAGCACTGAACCTTGGGGTACACCACTGATAACCTTGGACCATTCAGAGTAAGAATCATTAACCACGACTCTCTGAATTCTGTCTTTCAGCCAGTTTTCTATCCATTTACAAACTGATATATCCAATCCTGTAGACCTTACCTTACACATGAGCCGTGTGTGCGGAACTGTATCGAACGCTTTTGCAAAATCCAAGTATATCACGTCCACAGCCACGCCTCTGTCCAGGGTTTTACTTACCTCTTCATAAAAGGAAATCAGGTTTGTCTGACAACTTCTGTCTTTCATGAATCCATGTTGTCTGCTGCTTAAATAGTTTTTTTCCTGCAAGAACTCATCCATGTGGTCTTTTATTAAACGTTCCAGTATCTTCCCAACTATAGAAGTTAAACTAACAGGTCTATAGTTACTTGGTAAAGACTTTGTTCCCTTTTTAAATATGGGCACCACATTGGCCCTGCGCCAATCCAGTGGTACTATTCCTGTCTTTAATGAGTCCCTAAATATTAGATACAGTGGCTTTACTGCCAGGGAGGTTAACAATGGGGCACTATTCCTCCCATTAAAACCAATGATGGGGCACTATTCCTCCCACTGATAACAATAATGGGGCACTGATGCTGGGGCATCTTCTACTGGTCACAGTCCAGCCCCCTTAAAGTCCAAGGCACAGTAAACTGGCCCTTTGTTTAGAAAGTTTGGAGACCCCTGCTCTAGATCAAAGGGCAGCATATATAGAAAATAGACAGTGTCCAAAGTGAATCTTCAAGGAGAGACAACCGGTGATAGAAAAAAAAATGTATTGAAAAAGATATCACAATAAATAATTTAGCAAAAATAAGTGCACCTCCACCACATTCATTTAACCACTTCCATACAGGGCACTTACGCACCTTCCCGCCCAAGCCAATTTTCAGCTTTCAGCACTGTCGCACTTTGAATGACAATTGCGCGGTTATGCTATACTGTACCCAAACAAAATTGGCGTCCTTTTTTCCCCACAAATAGAGCTTTCTTTTGGTTGTATTTGATCACCTCTGCGATTTTTTTTTTTTGCGCAACAACTAAAAAAAGACTGAAAATTTTGAAAAAAAATAAAGTTTTTTTCTGTTCATTTTTTTGTAAATAAGTAAGTTTTCTCTTTTAATTACGGGCACTGATATGGCGGCACTGATGGGCACCGATAAGGTAGTACTGATAGGCACCGATGAGGTGGCACTGATAGGAGGCGCTGGTATGCGGCACTGATGGGCACTCATAGGCGGCACTGATGGGCACTCATAGGCGGCACTGATGGGCACTCATAGGCGGCACTGAAGGGCACTCATAGGCGGCACTGAAGGGCACTCATAGGCGGCACATATGGGCACTCATGGGCGGCACATATGCATATGGGTGGCACTGATGGGTACTTATGGGTGGCACTGATGGGTACTTATGGGTGGCACAGATGGGCACTAATAGGTGGGCACTGGGCACAGATTGGCACTGTGGGGTGGCACTGATGGACACTGAGGGGTGGCACTGATGGATCCATGTTGCCAATCAGTGCCCATTTGTGGGCATTGATTGGCATCTTTTTTTTTTCTGTCTTTTTTTTATTTATATATTTTTTAACTGTTTTTTTTTTTATTTATTTATTCCCTGGTGGTCCAGTGTGGCGATCCGAGGGGGGGGGCTGCGCTGATAAACAATCAGCACGAAACCCTCCTGTCAGGAGAGCCGCCGATCGGCTCTCCTCTACTCGCCGCTTGTCAGACGCGAGTGAGGAAGAGCCATCAACGGCTCTTCCTGTTTACATCGTGATCAGCCGTGATTGATCACGTGGTAATGAGTCTCCGTGAGAGACACTTTACCTAGATCGGTGTTGCGGGGTGTCAGACTGACACACGGCAACAACGATCGTCGCGATGCGCGCCCCCGGGGGCGCGCAGCGGCTCAATATTCTGAGGACGTCATATGACGTCCGGTCAGGATTAGGCAACCACTTTGCCGCCGTCAATCTGTCATTGGCGGGCGGTAAGTGGTTAAAATTTGTCAACGTTGCAAGACACAGGTAGCTACCACAGTCACTCAATCTACACACTCATACGCTGAATAGCTGGATCGGAGTGGACTTGTGATGTTATGATAAATATCCACTGTACTGCAGGAGCGGCCCGCTCAGTGGAAAAAAACAGAACAGCGTGTTCACTCATAAAAGCAGGCAGTCCTACCATTATCTTCCGCATAGGATGTAGAAATGCAATCCAATAATATACATCAATCTAATGTTTAGTAAATCTCAGAGAGAAATCCAGTGCTGGGGTGACGGGGAACCTTCTCTTGTGGCACCCGGTGTGGTCTTCTGATGCCCATCTGCTTCAAGGTTCCGTGTGTTGTGCATTCAGAGATGGTATTCTGCATACCTTGGTTGTAATGAATGGTTATTTGAGTTATGCCGAGTACACACGATCGGACATTCCGACATCAAAACCGTGGATTTTTTTCCGACGGAATGTTGGCTCAAACTTGTCTTGCATACACACGGTCGCACAAATGTTGTTAGAAATTCCGAACGTCAAGAACGCGGTAATGTACAACACTACGACGAGCCGAGAAAAAGGAAGTTCAATGATTCCGAGCATGCGCAGGAATTTTGTGCATCGGAATTGGCTACAGACGATTGGAATTTCCGACAAGGACTTTTGTTGTTGGAAAAATTGAGAACCAGCTCTCAAACATTTGTTGTCGGAAATTCCGACGGCAAATGTTCGATGGAGACTACACACGGTCGGATTTTCCAACAACAAGCTCACATCGGACATTTGTTGTTGGAAATGTGTGTAAGCGGCATTACTGTTGCCTTTCTATCATCTCTGCCCATTCTCCTTAGACCACTGACTTTTGCCTCTCACTGAATATTTTCTCTTTTTTTCTGACCATTCCCTGTAAACCCGAGAGATGGTTGTGTGAAAATCCCAGCAGATCAGCAGATTTTGAGTTACTCAGACCAGCCCGTCTGGCACCAACAAGCATGCCACGTTCAAAGTCACCTAACCACTTAAGACCTGGACCTTTAAGCAGCTAAAGGACCCGGACAGTTTTTGTGATTCGGTACTGTCGCTTTAACTGACAATTGCGCGGTCGTGCGACAAGGCTCCCAAACAAAAATTGGTGTCCTTTTTTCCCCACAAATAGAGCTTTCTTTTGGTGGTATTTGATCACCTCTGCGGTTTTTATTTTTTGCACTATAAACAAAAATAGAGCGACAATTTTGAAAAAAATTCTATATTTTTTACTTTTTTCTATAATAAATATCCCCCAAAAATATATAAAACATAATTTTTTTCCTCAGTTTAGGCCGATATGTATTCTTCTACCTACTTTTGGTAAAAAAAAACTTATATCGTTTACAAAAAAGGGGATCATTTTATTGCATTTTTATAAAAAAAATTTTTTTTACTACTAATGGCGGCGATCAGCGATTTTTTTCGTGACTGCGACATTATGGTGGACACTTC